>NW_008676408.1:10963-32364 GCF_000695815.1 Acanthisitta chloris
TCCCTAAGGCTCCATGAAGTTAGCAAGATTATTTATGTTGGGAAGCCTCAAGCCATACAACATATTCCTAGATATAGCACATACCTTGGGAAGAAAACTGGTATCTCTGGGGATGTGAGTATGTGAAGGGGAATTTCATCCAAAGCTAATTGAAGGCAGTGGAATGACAACATCCCCTCTAAGATTTGGGTCATGTCTGTGATGACTTCAGACCCTTTTGTGGCTCCCAGCCCAAGGACTGACCACTGGAATGTCTCTGACAGTGGCAACAAGATGAAATTCAAGATAAAAATATTAATTTATAAAGTTGGATCGTCCTCTATCTGCAATGAACCTCCAGGTATTCAGCACCAGAATAAAGGCATAAATCTCACTGCCATGAAAGCAATCTTAGTGATACCAGAGGGATTATTATTAGAACTGAGAAACTCCATCTTTCATGGCCACAATGCCAGAATTAGGTGCAGGGCATGCTGAAATCCCATGGTAAATCACTTAGTTTGTGCACAGTTAGACACTGCTGTGCCTCTTAAGGCATTACAGCTCTGCCTTTCAGATCTCAGCCTCTGAGTGAGTGGAGACAAAGCTGAAGAATTTAGCATATACAGAATTGGAACCTGTGAGTGATGAAAGAGCCACTCAGAAGAAATTTATAGCACAATGCATGATGAGTAAGGAGAATTTGCAGCTAGACAAAGCTCAGAAAGCCTTCCATCACACATGAGTCTTCATCCAAACCTAAGCACCACTGAGACTGATCATTCTCTGAGATAAAGCCACGTTCTCCAACTGCTTTAAAAAGTACCAGCTCAGAGGATCAGAAAGTCAGTTATTTCTACTTTTGTTTAACCAGCAGGACTTTCTGAAATGAGCTTTTAAGCTTAGCTGGAATGCATTTGCAGAAAGATTTTCATTTTATTGTGAATAGCCAAGGCACCTGTGCTTCAAATGCTATTCCCTTCCCAGTGCATGGTAAAGCAGTTTTCAAAGTCCTTGACTTATTGAAAATCTCACTGCTTCCCATATGCACTAGAATGCTGATTGAGATGACCTTACATATCTGCAGCCCATCAGCCTTTTCTCCTTTCTCCTGGGAAGAAGACTTGTTTATGAAATGATGTTTTCAATAGCAGTAGCAGGGAGAATTCTGATTAGGCAAGCGCTTTGGCCCTTGGAAAAGGAACAAGAATGACACAGGAGCCAAAGTTTTAATTGCATTGGCAGTTTTCCTCATTCATAAAAGTTCAGGAGAAAGATTCAGGACAGTCACATGCAAGTGTGCTGTGCATATGCAGAGCTGTTGTGTACTCTGGTGCTGAACAGACTATTGCAGTGTACACTGTGTGTGTGTGCACTTGTATGAAGACACAAAACATCCTGGTGAGCCAATCACAGACTTCTTTTCCAACATATTTCTCATCAAGGTGACCATTGCTGTTCTTCAATGCATTTCAGAAGCACAAGATTGAATTAGCTGTGATGACAACCCAACTTGTACATTGTGCTGTGCAATGATGTTCTATTTCAGGATGTTGTTCTTATTAGGGCACCTATGGCAAAAAAAAAAATAATTTGGGAGACATGAAAAAAGAAACTGATTCATAGAATCATACAATCTCCTGAGTTGGAAGGGACACACAATGATCATTAAGTCCAACTCCTGTCCCTGCACAGGACAACCCCAAGAATCACATTATGTGCCTGAGAGCATAGTCCAAATGCTTTTTGAGCTCGGTCAGGCTTGGTGCTGTGACCACTGCCCTGAGAAACCTGTTCCAGTGCCCAACCACTGTCATCTCTGTTATTCTGAGAAGAAATGAGAAAATCTTTCATTCTGAAAGAAGAATAATTATCAGAGCAGATTTGGGCATCCTGAGCTTATGTGTCTGCTGATGTCATTGCTGGATGGAAACCTTGCTGCACCTCCACTCCAGTGGATTGAAAGGGCTGGAGCACAAGTCTGATGAGAAGCAGCTGAGGGAGCTTTGGTTGTTTAGTCTGGAGAAAAGGAGGCTCAGGTGTACCTTATCACTCTCTACAACTGCCTGAAAGAAGGGTGTAGCCAGGTGGGTGTCAGTCTCTTCTACCAGGCAACAAGTGACAGGATGAGAGGAAATGATCTCAAGTTGTGCCAGGGGAAGTTTAGATTAGGTATTAGGAAAAGTTTCTCCTGAAAGCTTTGTAAAACATTGGAACAGGCTGCCCAGAAGTGGTGGAGTCACCATCCTTGTAAATATTCAAAAAATGTGGTTCCTGCACTGGAGCACATGGTTTAATGGTGAACATGGTGGTACTGCTAGGTTGATGGTTGGACTTGATGATCTTAAAGGTATTTTCCAACCTTAATGATTCTATGGTTCACTCCAGGATAAAGAGGATACACTTCCTTTGGAGAGAGTGGTATGACAGATCTATGTGATGACCCATCTAGACTGCATCAATGAGAGGCTGAAATGGATTGTGAGGAGTCTTTCAAGCTTACACAGAGCTGTTTTCTGTGCCTGAGCACTGGCAACACCAAAGAGGGGGTGGAGCAAGGTATGAGGATGGACATATATTAACTGACAGTGTTGGCATCAACCTAGTGATGAAGGCAGAACTCTCAGATAGTCAGCATCAAGTTTCTCCCTTGAAATCCTGATGAACGAGTGAATTACTGCTGCAGCTGCTGTTATTAATAAAACATCAACAGCCAAGTGTCATTAGATAAGGCCTGAAAACAGGGGGGTGTTATAGCCTTACATGAAAACTCTAGTTATTTACAATATATTTAAGATTTCAACATGGGGCCTAATGCAATTAGTCAAAATTATTTTGCAAATAGCTAGGAATTCCTAGGATGCCTCAACAGGCTGCAGGAAATCTAAGTAGAGTTAAAAAGATGCTATTAATGACCCTGCTGTGATAGAATAAAATAGAAGTTGTTACTCCTTGCTAAGCAAATGAAACCAAAGATACATTACTGATCCCTGTTATTAATTCCATGGTCTTAATTCCTAATGGAAATTTTCTGATTTCCTTTCCCATAAATACATTTTCCTCCAGGAATTTGACAGCCATCCTGAGCAAAATGCCAGATTGCTTCAAATAGCTCTGTGCCAGTTCCAGGTTTCTCTATAATTCAGTCAGAGCTGTTAAATATTCCACTGGGGTGGCTTTTTCCCTAAGTTTTGTAAAGCAAGGACTTTATTCTTGCTTTATAAATCCGAGTAACTGAATATTTCATACATTTGAAACACTTACTGGGGGGTTAATTAGCGAAATCAATGTTGCATGCTATGTCTTATGCATCTATTTATAAGAAGCATGATTAAGGTCATTCGACACATTACAGACTGTGCTACATTGAATTTTCTCTGTGTCTTTTTGAGGTTTCTGTATTTAGTGTGCAGGTTTGGGTTTGGCTTTTTTTTTGCTTTGCTTTGAGTTGGTTGGATGGGTTTTGTAGGGTTGGTTTTTTACTTCCCCAGGTCTCTGCCTCAAGATGAAGTGTTTTCTTGTTGACTTTGTCTGGTCACTGTTTCAGATTTTAATCTTGGAATACAATAATGATTTTCAGCAAAGTTGTTAGGAGCAAATACTTTATTTTTTCAACATTAAAAAAAGAAAAAAGCTTTGTTTCACTGTTAACAGGTTTTTGCCATCTGTGTAAGGGCTTGGAAGTTGGCAGGAGTCTTGGTGGTTTCAGATTTGAGACTTTTGCATGAAAGTCCACTGAAAATTAATTATGTTCAGATAATTTTGTAGTTCCCCATGAGCAGAAGAAAGCTGCCAGGTATTCCATTTCCACTGAGTCAATAAGACCCCATGACCCCTACAGGAACACAAATTAGGTGTCAGGTGCCCTTTTCCTAGCATTCATAGAATCACAGAATCAGTTAGGTTGGAAGGGACCACGATGGGTCATCTGGTCCAACCTCCCTACTCGAGCAGGACCATCCTACACCACATGGCTCAGGATTGCATACACACAGTTCTTGAATTCCTCCAGTGAGGGAGAATCCACAACCTCTTTGGGCAATCTGTTCTAGTGCTCAGTGACAGCACAGGAAAGACTTCCTTCCAGATATTCATGTGGAACTCTCTGTGCATCAGTTTTTGCCCATTACCTCTTGTTTTATTGGTTTCCACAAGTGAGAAAAGTCTGGCTCCATCGTCTTGGCACTTTCCATTCATGACAAATGGAACCACTGGGGCACATTTGTAGCTGGTGGAGATTTCAGTCATGCTTTGCTGGTTTACACCTACTGAAGATCTTTTCTCCATACCACAGATGAGTTCCAAACTTTTCTGAACATATCTGGTCTCTCTGCATTACTATTAACACGTTCCCACCTTCCATTCATGTACTTGAATACATTAATGAAGTCCCTCTCAGTCATTTCTTCTCAAGACTGAACAGGCCCAACTCCCTCAGCCTTTCCTCATACGTGATGAATTCCTGCTAGTAAACCAGAAAGGAGTACTTTCCCAGTGGCTTGTCCAATAGTTTGGTGGTTCTCAGCTGTTAGAAGGAGGACAAAACATGAATGAGAAAAAAAGAGCCACAGATGGATTGGTTAAAAAAATCCAAAGATAGGGTAGAGCAAAGTATAGGAGAGAGAACAGATTAGATGTGTATAAGAACGATGGAAATAATTTATGTATGGGGAAGGAAAGTTCTATATCATAGGAGAAGGTTTTGGGACAGCATCCACCTGGCACTGAATGCAGGTGTCCTCAGCCAGCATTCCTTTGCCACCAGCAGGGATGGGCTCCAAACCATGGACAGGCACTTGCAGGTCTCTAGTTGTGTTGGGAGCCTAATTATGCTTTAGGATATTCTCTGTAATCAGATGGCTTCACAATTTCTTCCACAAGATCCATCTTTTCAGCATGAACTAGATGGATCAAGTTTGTGGATGTATCAGCGACAGGTATTAAAGGATTACTTGTCTGTGGCATCTTTGTGCTATTATTTAGATAATGTGGAATTTTAGAAAGGTGGTGGAGAGAGGAAAGTGTACAGGAAGAGACTGGCTTCAGTGTATGGAAAACTGAAATCTGTGCTGAAGGACACAATTGTTTCCCTGCCTCTGCCACTGGGCATGTCACTTGAGTGACTGCATCTTCTCTTTCTGAATGGAGAGCATAAGGCATTCAAGGACATAAGTGGTTTTGATTGAGCTGTCTCAGCTACAACAGAAATCCACTGGAATTTGCCTTAAGTATATCAGACTGTTAAATACCCTGGAAAACCAAAGTGTCAACTTTTCAGGTCCAGTGTGACAGAACAGTGTTGTGTATTTATGACATTAATAATACCCTCCCCAATACTCTCCTCCCCCATGCCTATAAGTGATCTGGGATGGGTAAGTCAGGAATAGGTCTGAGAAGCTGCTGAGTGGACATGAACAGGGTTGTAATCAATACAGGGTCTGTTCAGTGAGGAGGAACCAGGTAGGGTGAGACTCTGCCTGTCCCTTGCTTGCCAGAGTTACCTTTAGACTGTGTGACCAGGCAAGCATTTAGCTAAAGAAACATTTGGATCTGCCATCACACAAGAGGATATAAAAAAAGCTCCCAAATACCACTCAAATCCACATCCCATACCCCACTTTGTCCTCTTTCTTTGGCTCTGTGCTATTCTGCTTGTCTTAAAACTCCCACTCCAAGGTCCTGTCCATTGATCTGCTTTTTTGACCTGAGAACAATGTCCACATCATCACTTCCAGCTGAGGTTAACGTTTCTCCCTGTTTCAGTCTGTCAGGAAACACCCTTAGGCCACAGATTCACAAGTGTTGCAATTTTTTCTCAGTAAGTATCTTCTCTGGAGTGTTATATGTCTTCCAACAGAATGAACTACGTTTCCTGGGAGACTGTAGATCTTCCAGCAGAGTCAACTACCTTTCAAGGTGGCTTTCTGTCTTCTAGCAGGGTGTGTGGAACAGGTTTGGTGCCAAGATAGCAGTGCTGGAATGGTGAGCACAATGCTGAAAGGGAAGAGAGGATGCAGTGGGAAGCCACATCCCTATGGTTTCATATTAAACACCACCCACTATTTCTTTATTTTTTCTGTCCTCCCCCCACTCCCAAATGTTTGTGTCCACAAAGTTTGCAGGAAGGCATGAAAACTTTAAAAATGTAATCAGCTCACTAATTTCAGAGAAGTTGCAGCTTCTTGCCTTTTTCATTTCATGATGTATGGAGAAGGCTGTTTTGGGACCTTTTGCCTCAGACTGAGCAATGAACTGAACTAGAGGTTTCAGCTATCACCTGGAACTTGGTTCTGACTGAACCCTGGATCCAAAGCTGATAATAGATAGCTTAGCTCCCTCTGCACCCATTTTTGCCATTTCCCATGAGGAGCTGCTCTCCAGGGTACATGCTGACCCTATCTTCAACCACAACTAGCTCCCCCAGTTTCACTGCTTCTCCATATATAAACATCAGGGATGTTTTGATGAGCTTATTCCCTGATATTTTTCACTTAGTTTGCTCTTTATTTTTTTCTCATGCAGGGAGTTTGGCTGCTTTGGAGCCTGTCACCCCCAGAATCTGTGCCTAGTGAAGGATCAGTGATTAAATCTTGATGCCACGGATCTATTTTTATGAAATATCTCCTTTTAATCCTCCTTGTATTGTAGCAAAAAACCCTCCATTCCAAAGCCATTAACCTGATGATCAGGAAAGGAATATCCAGGGACAAACATGCACAAACAAGCTGTTCCTGAAATGGCTTTCCAATTCATCATCCCTGTCACTTACTGGGAGCCTGTATTGACTGTGTATAATCTGACAAGGTAACAATGCTACTGAAATAATGCAAGTACAGTTTCATGAATCCATGTATTATGCTCTTCTAACCACATTTCTGTTCGTGTGACAAAATCCATGGTGTAGATTGGCTTTTTGCCTCTTTCTACTCCCTGTAAAATTACCTCATAGGCTATGTGCAAGTAGATGTTTCAAAAGAGTCTCCAAAAAAACAGACTGAAGGAAAGTAGGGAGAACAGAGCACTGATTTTATACAGAAATGTGTGTAATTCCATTTGTATTTAAACTAGGCAAGGTTCAGAGTAGAGGAACAGGATGATAGAACCTCAGAAACATCCTGGATCTGAGGAATGATTGAGCAGATATGGTGTTTTCAATCTGGAAAATAAGTGACTGAAGAAAGATGGTATAAGCCTGCAGACAAAGTCTGTGAGAGTTCAGACTGGAACTTGCTCTGTTTCTTTAGGTCAGAGGAAAAAATGAGTCCTATGGAGCACTTAGTTTGCCTGATCCAAGTTTTGATATAGGCAGAATTAAAAACAAGTCATAATACCTGTAAGAGAGAGATTTCATTAGGTACTATGTCTTACTCATTTCATAACCAGATAGAGGAGGCATTTACTGAAATGCAGATATTTCCAGTGTAGGTGTCTAAAGCTGAACTATGTCCCTCCAATGCTTTCTTAATAGTTAATGGAAAGTGAGTCAATCAACTTCGTGAAGTCTAAGACATGATTCATCTCACTCTAAAATAGATACAAGATACAGATCAGACTGCAGCCTCAACAGGCCTCTTTCATTGCATGGACTGGAGAAGACAGACCAAGTTTCAGGTACAGAAATTTACACTGTAATTAGAAGCAGAGAGATCAACATTTCCACCATGTCTGACAGCTCTGGAGAATGATTTCTGTGGCTTTCATTGGCTGCTTGACTTCAGCTGTTCAAGCATAGAGTAGGAGCTGTGAAGACACCAAACCTTTAGATGTTCCCTTCACTCTGAGATGGCCAGTTCAGTGTTGAGGTGGTGAATAGTGGGTACTGCTACTTGTGTGGTGCACCTAAAATGGAAGGTAGACTATGATGTACTGATCTAGGACTGATACTGTCCTGGCTGAGCCTAGTTAAGAGGTTGTATCCCTCCTTCCACACCACATTTTTAACACCATCTTTCTTAACATCCTTCTCCTCTGCTAGAAATTACTGTCCCTTCAGCTCTGTGTAGCTTCCTATGGCATCACTCTGACCAGTTCTGTCAAAAAGACCCAGATCAGAAAACTCAGCACTTAAAACCATTGAATCATGAAAACATTAAGGTTGGAAAAGAACCCTAAGATCATCAAGTCCAATCATTAACTTAACACTGCCAAGTCTACCACCAAATCATGTTCCTTAGCATCACATCTATATGTGTTTTGTTCCAGGGATGGTGACTCCACCACTTCCCTGTGCAGCCTGTTCCATTTCTTGACCACCATGTCTGGGAAGAAATTTTTCCTAATATCCAATTTAACTTTGCATTGAGACACAGTTAGCTGGAGTGAAGCTAATAGACACTTGCCCATCTTCAGTTGCAGCATGGCAGCATCTCTGATCTTTGAGCAACTTGTCTGTATTATTTGTCTTTTCTATGTATGTGTGAGCACAGCTGAAAAAATTTGGTTGAAAGCCCTATCAGCACCAGAGGAGAGTGACCATCTGCTGCCTTTAAAGAGAAATCTGTCTTGAAAAATATTATAGAAACTGCTTTTCCTTCTTCATATGTGCTGGACAGCCTAAAAACCACAGAAACCAAATGTTCTTGAGAACATATTCCTGGTAAGAAATGTATTGTAGGAAATTGCATTTTATAGGCTGGTAAGAAAGATGGAGAGAAACTTTTTACCAAGTCTCTAATAGCAGGACAAAGGACAATAGTTTTAAACTGAAAGAGAGGAGGTTTAGATTGGAAATGAAGAAGAACTTTTTTATTATGAGGATAGTGAGGCACTGGAAGAGGTTGTCCAGAGAAGCTGAGGATGGCCCATTCCTGTGAAAGAGAGTTAGATTGGAAATGAAGAAGAACTTTTTTATTATGAGGATAGTGAGGCACTGGAAGAGGTTGTCCAGAGAAGCTGAGGATGGCCCATTCCTGGAAGAATTCAAGGCCAGGTTGGAGGGGGTGTTGGGCAACCTGGTCTAGTGGAAGGTGAATGAAGAAGAACTTTTTTATTATGAGGATAGTGAGGCACTGGAAGAGGTTGTCCAGAGAAGCTGAGGATGGCCCATTCCTGGAAGAATTCAAGGCCAGGTTGGAGGGGGTGTTGGGCAACCTGGTCTAGTGGAAGGTGTCCCTGCCCATGGCAGGCTGATTGGAACTAGATGAGCTTTAAGTTCCCTTCCAACCCCAACCATTCTATGATTCTATAACACTATGCTTTTATACTTTGTCATTGGCAAATTCTATGATGCTATGATTCTCCCAGAAAGACAGCAAATTTTCTAGGGAGAGGATATCTAAGGTACTGAGTAGTAACTGTGAAGTGTCAACAGGGTTGCTGCATCCAATATCAGGACAGCTGAGCTTTACAGCAGGACTCAGTTCCTGGAAATGTTTTCCATCTGTTTTCATAGTTTTCCAAATTGGGTTGGGTTGACTCTGCTCCTGACCAGACCAGGACCTTAACAATTTTCATGGTTTTCCAAATTGGGTTGGGTTGACTTTGCTCCTGACCAGACCAGGACCTTAACAAATAAGAGCTAACAAAATCTCGACCTTTCTCTTCCAGAGAAGGGATGAACTATTTTTAGTGAACTTACCTGTTAGTAATGTTTTAGTTTTTCATAGAATCATAGAATGATAGAATGGTTTGGGGTTGAAGGGACTTTAAATATATTCTAATTCCAACCCCCTGCCATGGGCAGGGACGTCTTCCACTAGACCATGTTGTCCAGAGCCACATCCAGCCTGACCTGGAACACTGTCAGGGATGGGGCAGCAACAGCTTCTCTGGGTAACCTATATTAGTGTCTCTCCAACCTCACTGTAAAGATTTTCTTCCTAATACCTAATCTATATCTACCCTTCTTCAGCTCGAAGTCATTCTTCATATCTATTAGGCTACAACCAGAGAGAAAGATTAGATGGGAAGTATCTAACTTTTAATTCAATTAATAGATGTCATTGTATGTTCATTTCAGTGAACGAAATACTCATGTTCCACAGTATCTCAGAGCTCTCCCACCCCACACTAGAGTATTTTGAGGATGCAAATATCGCAGCATTAGGAATCGATGACGTATTGCACGGAGTGTTCCCTGGAAAAGATTCTAATGATGGATCCCCAACAGGTTCTTCATTTAATTCATCCTGTTCTGAGGAGGAGGAATCATCTACTCTGAGGCACTTTTAAAAATAAACTTCCAATATGCTGAAGCCTTAGTGCCTTTCCAAACTTCAAAATTAGTAAAGCTGTGTGCAGAATAATGGGACTCATATCTACTCTAAAAGCCTTTTCTCACCTCAAATTAGCCAATAATTGCAGCACATCACATAAAAATCACTCCCTGCTCTTCCTGACACAGCTCCCTTCAAAACAAAGCCTTCAAACTTGCCAATTTGTGTTAATGGATGACAAATGGAACCACTGGGGCACATTTGTAGCTGGTGGAGGTTTCAGTCATGCTTTGCTGGTTTACACCTACTGAAGTTCTCTTCTCCATACCACAGATGGGTTCCAAACTTTTCTGAACATATCTGGTCTCTCTGCATTACTATTAGCACCTTCCCACACTCCAGAGTGGGTGACTGAACCCCAAAGTGGATCATCATGTTATCATGTTTTCCCTAATAGATGGAAGCAGGTGACTGTGGTATTTATTTGTTCCTGACAGTCACTCCAGAGTGGGTGTCTGAACCCCAAAGTGGATCATCATGTTTTATTCCCCCTAATAGATGGAAGCAGGTGACTGTGGTATTTATTTGTTCCTGACAGTCTCCAGAGAATATATAAAGAACAGCATCTCTGTTGGGATCTTCATTCTCAGCATGTCATAATCATAGAATTGGGAGGTTGAGGGATTTTTTTTGTTTTTTTCTTGCCTCTTTAGTTTTCTCTCCTCTGTGCCACCTTCCACCACACTGTGGGGACTTTCCCCATCCAGAGAAAAGAATGTAATCTATCACCAGATGAGATCTGGATTGTGTTGGATTTCAGCATGTATTTTCATATATTTTCAGCTGGATTTGGACTCTGCAAAGATTCCTAGAAGAAAGTGAAAAGAGTTGATGAGAATAGTTTAAGACCATATGTTGCTACAAAAAGAAGAATCAGACAGAGCTCAGCATACAACTGTGCTGCATAGGGAACAGCCTTAAAATAAATGCTGAGGTATAGCCCAATCTTCTATGTAATTTACATATGAAGGACAAATTAACAACACAATGAACATGGTTCTGAAGACTCTGATTTATGACTATGATCACCTTCATAAATAACTCAAAGAGACAAGCTGCAACTACTAATTAGCATCTCCTAGGAAAAACAGACTTTTAATTGTTGATTGTTAACCATAACTGGCCTAATGATCACTACATGGGGAGCTCTTTTCCTGAGGAAAGGAGAATATCAGAAAATTCAGGCTTGAGATACCCATAAGTATTGGAACAATGTGTCCAAAAGCTGTTGCATTCACTAAGAATTTCATCCTCCTGAAGCAAAGCAATTTTTGGCCTGGTATCTGTGGAGTGCTTAGCTAAAGGAAACACTGATTGAAATCTGGTTTCTGCCATGTGAAGGGCATGAGAGGCACATTTCAGAGTTAAGATACCATTTTAGTGTCATTCCTCTAGATTTCCCCTCTGCCCTAGCTCAGCTGCAGCAGTTTGTCCTGGTTGTACAATGTGTTTTTCATGGAACAGGTGTCTGATGAAAAACTAAGAAATAATTATGAATCACCTTGTAGATCCTACCAGACTTTGGGCCACTCTATTTTAACAGTGAACAAATGTGTATGCAAATTGTTATTAACATTAAACCAAATCTGGCATCAGTTAATAAGCATCAAAAATCACTGAACTTCTTGTGGAGAGTCCTCCTACATCATTCCTTCTGTTTGATTTAGAATCTATGATTCAATCAGGCATAAATCCTTTCTCATGTGTCTTGTTCTTGTTCTGCTCTTACAGAATCATGGAATCACTAAGGCTGGAAAAGACCTCCAAGATCATTAGACCAATCATTAGACTAAACAGTGCCAGGTCCACCACTAACCCATGTCCCTAAGTGCCACATCTACATGTTTTTTGAACAATTCCAGGGGCAATGATTCTACCACTTCCCTGGGCAGCCTGTTCCAATTCCTGACCACCCTTTCAGTGAAGAAATGTTTCCTAATATGCAATCAAAACATCCCCTGGAAGGAAGGATTCTGCATTCTTCCTCTTCTGCTTTTACCTCTATTTAATAAGTCTGGAAAGGGTTAAATTGCCTAGAAAGTTCAGTATCATTTCACACATTACCCTCTGTAGAGCTGAATCTATTTTTTTTCTGTGGCTGTATCATTAGCAGTAAAATATTTTGTATTTCTCACTGTGTATATACAATATAGATATCCTCCCCAGCTCTCTGCAGAGTTATAAAAAGCTTCCACTTGCCCCTTGTGACCTTGTCACCACAAATTGCTTTTAGATTCTGTGCCATTGGAACAAACACAGCAATTCACTTTCATGTTCCTGCAACTGCTAAGGTAAAGAAAAAGGAAAAGGGGAAAAAAAAAAAGGTGCTAGAGAATGAGAGTAAGCAGTGAATGTCCAGCCTCATTCTCACTTTGCCACACATGTTTCTTCATCTCCCTTAGAGGCTAAAGTTGAGGGAATTTATGCTACAGACATGAAACAGTTTCTGTTCAATCACACTTACTTGGAAACATCTGTTCTGCTTGGACTCAGACGAGAGCTGAGCTGTGCTGTGCTCAGAGGAGGAGAATGTGGATGGATTTGTTCTTAAATGATTATTTCAGTGAACTGGTAAATGAAAAGGCATCACCAGCATGAGACCAAGCCCTCCAGTTTTTGAGCTTTATGTCCAGCCAACCCCTTGGACATATTTGTAATAGACTATTAGGACATTAGGAATTTGTAATATACTATTAGGAAATAATAAGAACAGGTTGCTCAGAGAAGTTCTAGTTACTCCATCCCTGGAAGTGTTCAGGGCCAGGTTGGATGGGGCTCTGAGGAGCCTGCTCTAGTGGAAGGTGTCCCTGACTGTGGCAGAAAGGTTGGAACTAGATGATCTTGAAGGTCCCTTCCAACCCAAACCATTCTGAGATGCTGTGATTCTATGAAATCTGATCCACACCAAGGTATAAAATGAGCTCCTTCTTCAGAATATGATTGAGCTTGGGCTAAAGCAACATTTTAGCAAAAGCCTAAGCATGTTCAGGGTGGACAGCAAGAAGGTCTTGATGGTAAGTTCAGCCTGATGGTTATCTGATTGAGCTACACTTTTTGTCTGTGCTGCTTTTGGGAGTCTAAGGGCTCCCAAATGGCTAAGTAATATGGATAGAGAGCTAAGCATGACTCAGTGGTGTGTTCTCATGGTGATGGGGACAAATAACTTCTGGGGCAACACTGGCACAAGGTCATAGAATTATAGAATCATTAAGGTTGGAAAAGACCAACTATTAAATCAGTAAAGCTGGAGAAGTGATTAGTCACTTGGAAGGTCACATGTGTCTGCTTTGGGACCTTGCAATGAAAAAGAAATGCCAACAAATTGTAATGACTCCAGCATTTTCCTTGGAGATTTTCAAAACTGAGCTGGTGAGGCCCTGAGTGATGAACTTAAGTATGAACTTAACCAGGCTGTCAATAGAGGACTTTTCCAGTGATGTCCAAAAGTCAGTGTAACTGGAATTATTTTTGGTTTCTCTATATTGGGAGAAATTAATACCTTTACTTCAAAACACTGGGTGATAGGCAAAATGGACTACTTGATCAGCCAGAGAGGGTAAACTCTTGAAGTCTTGAAGAAGAAATGACCATTCTAGGAAGCATTTCTCTCCCCACTGCACTTCACACACAGCTTCAGGCAGTGAATAGTTGCCCTGAATTCACAGAGGTTTTCATGTCCATCAAGGTAATGACTGATAAACCATCATCACTTCACACAACATCCTGGATTCCTCTGGGTTTCCTGTCTTTTCCTTGAATTTCCTTCAATATGCTCACAGGCTGGTTGTTTGTAGCTATAGTTGTATGTAGACTCTTTTTTAACCACTTACTATAATTAATGTTAGAATTCATCAAAATAATATTCCCAAACTCTTGGTTTTCTTCCAAGTAAAATTCAAGGGAGGAATACTGCTTAAAATATTGTGTTAAAAAAGTTTTTACTAAGCATTCATTCTGAAATTGGACTTTCATAACCCACGACATCAGGAGTTCTGACAGGCATATATTGCCTAATTTAAGGAGAAAGAAGAGATATTTTGGGATTTACAGGAAAGGTATAAAAATTGGATATATGACAACTGCATAAGTTTTGGATACAGTTGCCAAATACCTTATGTATTTGCTTATAATGCTGAAATACATAGTCCATGTGAAAATGAGAAATTTCTTGTTCCAGAAAGTTTATTTTATTTTACATTAAAAAAGCTTAGATGAAAGGGAGGAAAGAAAAGCTTGAGATTGCAAAAGAAAGATGATTTACGTTCTCTTACTGTTACCAGGTCTGGACAGGTACAAACCAGGCCAGCTATGGAGAAAGTGGCCATGGACATGTATTTCTGGCAGCAGAATTGTGTGTCAGTGCTGTGGCTTGGATTTCTTTTTTGTTTTCCTCTATATTTTTAGGACTATCTCTTCACTGATTGAAAAAACTGAAGTATAGAAGCCCTTAAATTTTCAGGGTGCCTTTAAACTCTATGGCTGATTTTAATCAATGCATTAAATAGTCTTCTAGAGAGGAACAGCTTAAGAGCAGAAATATTTCTATGTGCTCATGCAGACATGTGGGAATCTGCCCATACTTCCCTGTTCTGCATGGGCTTTGCAGACTGGAGCTGACTTGGGGGTCAACCCTGTTCCTCACTTTCTAATGGAGAAAAAGCATTCGTTCTTCATCTAGAAAAAAACACCTATTTTTCTGGATAGATCATTTTCCCTTTGCCTGTTTTTCTGGCTAGATTTTCTTCTTATGTGTGCTCAAAGAGACAGACATCAGATCCAGACTGATTCTTTCCCTTTTCCTATGGCAACTTTGAATATTTATGGTCTCCTCCTGTGATTATACCTTCCTGAATGAAGCTAAATTCCAAGATTTTTGATTTTCTGGCCCTTTAACACTCAGGGGTTGCCAAAAAGAATGAGATTCAACCATAGTTTTTGGCTGAGAGGTACAGCTACAGGTGCTTGAGTGATGCAGTGCCAATGCAGATGCACCAAGAGCATCTTGTGGCTCATATCAATGTTCTGTCTAGCCCCATATTCTCTTTGACAGGGGAAATAGGAAATGATATCTAGGAAAAGCACACATGTCTGGCTGCTTTTTGTCATTCATTCCCCTTGAATTCTCTGAGCATGATATATTAGGCATGCTAGAGGGTCTGTCTCTACCTAATCATTTTAGTATCTATTTATGGACCTGCTGTCCATCAATTTATTTAATTTCAGTTTGAACTTATGATCCTGTCTGCATCTATTCAGAGGCAGCAAACTACACAATTTCACTATCCATTGTAGAAAAAAAGTACTTTGTTTTACCTAGTTTACCTTGTTTTATTGAGTGTTCCCAGCTCTAGCACTGTGGGATTTGTCGCATTCAGCTTATCCACCATCTTTATTGTTTAGTAAAGTTGAATCATTTCCCTTATCTGCCTTGTCCATTATAAAGTGAAGGAGCCTAAGCATTTCAGTCATTCTTTTTAAGCCATCTGTCTCTATAAGGCTTCATTTCCTTTATCATTTCATCTACCATTCTCTGTACTTTTCTTCACTGAGATGCTCAGACAAGAATCAGAGAATCATTGAAGAAAGAGCAGCAGGAGGTGCTCTGGGCACCTGTAGCCCCTAGTGAAGATCATTATGATGCAGGTTGTCCCACTGCAGCCCATGGAGAACCATGGTGGAGTAAATATCTACTCTGCATGTTCTTATGCCCTGGTGGAAGTTGAAGTCCGTGGAGAGCACACAAAGAAATAGGTTCCTGGTAGGAAATGTGTCCTGTGGAGAGAAGCCCATGTAGGAATAAGATTTCTGGCAGGACCTGTGACTGTGTAGTGTGGAGAGCACACAAAGAAATAGGCTCCTGGTAGGAAATGTGTCTTGTGGAGAGGAGCCAATGTAGGAATAAAATTTCTGGCAGGACCTGTGACTGTGTAGGGGAACCACACTGGAGCAGTTTCTTTCTGAAGGACTCTACCCTATGGAGATCACCCACACTGGAACAGTTCTTGAAGAGCTGTAGCCTGTGGAAAGGACCAATGTTGAAGCTGTTCACAAAGGACTATTTCCCATGGGAGGGACCCAATACTGAAGCAGGGGAAGAGCATGAAAAGGAAAGAACAGAAGAGGAAAACTGACTGCAGTCACCAATTGCCCATGAGTCAGGGAATGAAGAGTTGAGAATGAAGGAGTGAAGTTGACCCTGGGAAGCATGGGAACTTGGAGGAAGGTGGTTTTGTTCTGTTCATTATCCTGCTCTAGTTTTAATTGGCAGTAGAGTAATCTTACCCAAGTCACATCTGTTTTGCCCATGGCAGTAACTGGTGAGTGATCTCTCTGTCTTGACCAACAAGATTTTCCATCTTATTTAGTCCCTATGTCCAGCTGAGGAGTTAGGGTGAAAGAACACCTTGGTGGATATGTGGCAGCCAGCCAAGATGAACACTCCACATTTATCAACAGCCATAAACCAGATCTTCACCTTTCAGCCTTTCCTTAGGTATGTCTGATCTTGAAGGTGTTCACAGAGCAGGGAGATTAAATCAGGCTTTGCACCAGGGGCAGGAGGCCATGGTCGTAAGGGGGTCATATGTGTTTAAAAAAGAGCATCACAAATGCTCAGGACTTCCATGACTCTATCCCAAACACAATTAAATGTATCACCAAAAACCATCAAAATGTTATGAAAATCAAGATCGAATTTTCAGTCATTTCTTTAATTCCAGTGCCAAGCCCACACAGGGTTCTATGTTCTGAGCACTTGAAGGAGCTAATGACTAGTGCTTCAAAATAATAGTACTAAGGGAAAATCAGGCTTTAGTGCAGACAAGCAGTCTGCAATAGAATCATTGCAGTCATGGCCAATGCAACATATACACCATGCAAGTTGAGAGAGGAATTAGCCATGATCACTGAGGAAAAGGAGAAAGATCAAATTCCACAAACACAAAGTAAATCCCATCTTTTCCCTTCCATTTTTTGTCCTGTTTCTTTTTTCCCATCATCTAGCCATTGCTCTTCCTTCTTTCTCTTCCATTTTTTGTCCTGTTTCTTTTTCCCCGTCATCTAGCCATTGCTCTTCCTTCTTTCTGCCAAGGCTTACCAATAGCTTTAATTCTAATTTTTATTGCAGGGCAGAAATACACTTTATTACAACTTGAACTCATTAAATACGTCAGAGAACATAAATGATGATCTAACTTCCAACACCCACCCTGCCTGCAATAAACACAGCTAATTTGCCTGTTACACAGAGGTACTTGACACCTGAGGATTGTTCTAGCTTTAATTCTGATATTAAAGAGAGTTTAATCTGGGAGCCTTGATACTAGCTTAATTCAGCTTAATTTAACTAAAACCTGTTAAATTTCATTAGCATTAACCTTTGACTGTGTTAACATAATTAATTGAAATATGAATGCATGGATAAATGTCCATGGAACAATATTTAAAAAATGAAAGGCAGATATTTAACCTTCTCTAATACACCAAGAAAATGTCAAGATTATGTTGCCCCTATGTGATCTCTGAATTTCTTAGGAGCAGGGATATACTTAACAGCTGTTTGTGATGGCAAGGTGAGCACTGTGTGTTGGACCAGATGCCATATATCAAACTTCTTCTTTCTGGTAGATATTTTCATAAAACCAAGTAAAGCACAGATTCTCTGTGCTCTTCAGTTTGAGCTACACTTGTGCATGAAGGAAAAAACCAGCAAATCCAGTGAGTATTTTGTAAGATCACAGAATCATCATAGAATCAGATAACTGCTTGGATTTAAAAATGGAGTCTCATAGTTGTTAAAATAATTGCCAAGGACTGGGAAATTTTGCTAGAGAGGGATCTCTCTATGCATGCCCTCTGCTTATATTCATTTTCTAAAAATCAGCAGCTAAATCTAACCTGAAGATTAGATTGGGTTCATCCTGCTCATCCTCAGTCTTTCCCAGAATTCCTGGTATTATATATTCCTAGCATTAGGAGAGTTTGTGACCCTTGACTATCCTAGGACCATGTCAGGGAGAGAAGGTTGAGCAGAGAAGAGACTTCAAACTGCCATACCCATGTAAAAAGGGGATTAATTCTTCAATCTTGTCTTAGATGTTCATATGAAAAGTGTTCAGAACTGTTGGGTCCAAGAGAAAGTCTGAGACAACATTTAGAGCCAGTTATTTGAGACTGGGGGTCATGGTATGGCACTGCCATAGCTCCATTTGAACCAGCACCTTTGATTTTTCTTCTAATGGGAAATACTGTGTGTGGGAGCAGAGGAACTGAAACCCTCCCTGGATTTTGCCATCCAACCTTGAGGTGAACAGCCTCTTCACTCCTCTATGAGTGAGGTGATATAAAGATGAAGAGGTGGTATAAAATTAAGTTACAAAGTTTCTGTCCATAGCTGTTCTTTAGATACCTGCCTTGCTTCTTCAAACATTTTATAGAGGGTTTATGGAGTGTTATTATGAATATTTTTTCTTATCTTTCTGCCTGTAATATCAGCTTCCCTTACAGCCTTGAAAACTGTACACAGTTTCAGGAAAGAAAAATGTTAACCAATAACTTTTAGAAAACACTAAAAAATAGATGTAGTCTCATTCTCCTCTGCATCTCTACACAGCTTTAAACCAAAGTAGGTAACTAGAGAAATGGGAGTGTTGGATCTGCTTTTCTGTACTACCTTTCAAATTCTTTTCTTCAGCACTTATCCTGTTTCTTTCTTTCTTTTCAATCTCATTCTTTCTTTTACTTTCATTTATTCTTAACTCTGAGATTGCATTCATTAGCCTTGTAAGCCAATTTAGGGTATTTGTCAAAAATTAGTTGTGTGAAATATGATGACATTTCTGTACCCTCTTAGTGTGCACAGTGTTTTATTCCATGCTTTCTACATAGAACACTACAGACAATTTAAAACCTAAGGCCCAAGCCAAACATTTTTGTCATTTATGATCTCTTTAGAAAGCAATGTGAAGTTTGATTGAAAATGAAAAGGACACAAAACTTTTATCAAAGTGCTTGCTTTTTCATTCTTTTAGCCATCAGAAAATACAGGTTTAAATAGATTATCTCTCCCAACCCTAAGTTCTGATTTAAGCAATGGCTTTTTTCCTGTATGTGATGGCTACTTTAATGGATTTTCCTTGACTATTTTCTCTCACTGTTCAAGCCCTCAGGCTAGTTCTTGGCAGGAACACAAAAACCCCAGATTCATCTTCCTTAAAGGTGCTCAGAGTTGATCAGTGATTCAAATCCAGAGGTATGTCAGAGCAAGGGGAAGACAAGCTGAACAAAAGACAGGAGTGTCAGACAGATCTGTGCAGACCTGGTAGGCAGGGAAATGAGGATATTATGGAAATCAGAAAAGTAGGAAATGTTCAATTTGAGGCTCTTTGTTGATGGGAAAGTGGGCTTGACTATTAAGATAGCAGACATGTCCTCAAGGGAGGGATTGTCTCTAGCCCATTCAAGGAATCTATGAATGATTTCAGAGAAATGGGAAGTCTGTGGTAGGACTTAATTTCATGTATGTGAAGCTGAGATAATAACAGTATGTTTTTTTTTTTCACCTGGCTGTGTTTGAGTGTCTACTAAATGTTGGCTAGCTTGAAGCACACCTGGACTGCAGTTTCTCTGGGAAGGGACAGTGAGGTTCTTCTGTGTTGCCACTACACTGGAGAGCTGGTAATAGTGAGTTATTTTACTTAAGCACTAAAGATACAGTAAATTTGGTCTCTGCTTGGAGGACCTTTTACCAAAGTCTGCAGTGATAGGACAAGAGGAAATGGTTCTAAGCTTGAAGGAAGGAAGGTTAGATTGGATTTAAGGAAGAATTATTTTTATGATGAGGGTTGGCAAGACACTGAAGAGGGTGCCCAGAGATGCTGTGGAAGGCCATCCCTGGAACTGTTCAAGGTCAGACTGGATGGGGCTTTGAGCAGCCTGATGTAGCAGAAGATGTCCCTGCCCATGGCAGTGGGGTTGGACTAGATGATCTTCACATCCAGAAAAAAGTAATGAAGCTGGTAAAGGATTTAGAGGAAAAGCATTATGAGGAGAAGCTGAGGGAGCTGGGGGATCTCAGCATGAGGAAAAGGAGGAGACCCTCTCACTCTCTACAACTACCAGAAAGGAGGTTGTAGCCAGGTGAGGGTCAGTCTCTTCTTCCAGGTAACAATAGTGCAAGGGGAAATGGCCTCAAGTTGTGCCAGGGGAGGTTTAGACTGGGTATTAGGAACGTTTTCTCCATTGAAAGGCACTTTAATTAATTTTAATTAAGCACTAGAACAGGCTGCCCAGGGCAAACATGGAGTCAGTATGTGTAGATGTGGCACAAAGGAACCTGGTTTAGTGGTGGTCTGGGCAGACCTAGATTTGTGGTTGGACAAAAAGATCTTAAGGGTCTTGCCCAACATAAGTGATTCTGTAGTTCTGTGAGTCTATCATTAAAGGTCTCTTCCAGCCTAAATTTTCCTATGATTCTATGACTTCTCCTTCATGTTTATTTTCTAGAAAATTAGAACAAAATCCATGTAAGACCTCCCACTTTGCTCTGCTTGCTGGTTTAAACCTCAGGCTGACATAGAGTCAGGATTTCTGCTTCTGTTATTTCAGTCCTTTCTTTTTAACCTTCAAAATTTATCACCTTACAGAGCATTTCCGGGTTTGTTGCAGTGATGAGAGAGGATTTGGGGGACACAGAAGTGGCCATGAACATGGAAGACTGTTTCTATGACCATATCCTGATGCTTACAAAGTTTTCTTAGTTCCTGTCAAGGAAATAGGTGGGATTTTTCTATGTGGAGGTAGCCTGTGGAGACTACTACTTGCCATTCCCAGAAGACCCAAACATATACACTATAGGGACACCGAAGAAATTAAAAATTAAGCTGAAAAGTCTTTTGTGATGGTATTTTGAGAGAGAAATCTGGACAGAGAAAGATTACCATATTTACTGCCTGCCAAGTGCTAGGCTTCAATGAAAACTAAGTTCCAAGAGCAAGTTACCAATAGCAGTACCTGTGCTGAGCCAGGGTATATATGTGGAAAAGTCTTTTCCGAGGGAGTAGTTTTAAAGCTTATTTAAACATGCATACTTCCAGTGAAATCAAGACAATGAGAGACTAAAGAGTGAGAACAGCATGGTCAACAGGACTAGGGAGGGGATTCTGCCCCTGGCCTCGGTGCTGGTGAGGCCACCCCTTGAGTGCTGTGCTC
>NW_008676408.1:32558-37576 GCF_000695815.1 Acanthisitta chloris
TGGTCTCTTCTCCCAGGCAACCAGCAGCAGGACAAGAGGGCACAGACTCAAGTTCTGCCAGGGGAGGGTTAGGTTGGATATTAGGAAGAGATTTTTTACAGAGAGAGTGCTCAGACATTGGAATGTGGTGCCCAGGGAGGTGGTGGATTCACCATCCCTGGAGGTTTTCCAGATGAGACTGGATATGGCACTTAGTGCCATGGTCTAGTAACCACAATAGGCTTGGACTCAGTGATCTTGGTCTCTTCCAACCCAGTTGATTCTATGATTCTATGAACACAGCCTTAACCTTCTCTAAGGAAAAAATTTGCGGCCATGGAATCATAGAATCGTTAAGGGTGGATAAGACCTCTAAGAACATTGAATCTATTAACCCAGCACTGCCATGCCAGAATAACTTCTCTTGCTCTCTGTGCAGAAACTGCAAGTGTTTGGATGTGTCATCATGTGACTAGGTATCCACAGGACCTGCTTTGTTATTCAGGGGCAGTATATCCTGCAGGAGCAGAGGAGGCAGAATTAGGTGGGGGAGAGGAGGCAGAGCCTGTGTCTAACAGGCAGCTTGGGGTCCCAATTGTTGGGATTGCAGAGCATGAGAGAAAGGGAAAGGACAATTAAATTCTACATCTGGTTTTAGAGTGGGAGAGAGGGTTGAAAGTGCTGTCTTCTTCCCCTACAGTAACAAGTTTTCTGTAGATGAGACCAGAGAGGATTTAGGGCTTCTGTCAGCTCTTCTACCCTATCACATCTGTGCTGACAAATTTTCATTTGAAATATGTTGATTAAATCGTTAAAATTTCCCAGTGGCTTAACTTTCTTTCAATATCTTTCAGTTTCTGATGTGCTTCCTAATTCCTGAGCTTCAAGGAATATGTATTTTAGTATCAAATGTAACGTCCAAATGTCTGGAACACAGGATTTTCCATACCAGATCAGGCCATGAAGTCACAGTAGTCAGGAGCTTGCCTGGTGGCCATGACCATTATTTCATAGTTCAGAGGAGGCAATACCCAGGCAGACAGTCTAAATGCTGAATTTCCTTCTTGCCTGAAAATAGCATGGACTTGCCTCTGGGCTCTCAAATTGAATAATATCCAATGATATTTCGCTTGCCACAGAATTTGAATTTTTGTTATAACCAGTCTTTTGGGTAGAAGTTTTACACTTCAGAGTGAAAAATTAAAAGCTAATTATACTGAGTTTTATATATATGTGTCAGATATCTCTCATACTGATGTTTCAGTAACCTTTTATTTCTTTGAGTAATTTCTGTGTTGGACTCTGCTCTAAACATTTTAAATTGCCACCAGTAAATAATAATACATGGTAAGATATGAATGTGTAGGTTCTCACCTCAAGAACTCATGTTGTGTTTCCTAGTTTTAAAGCTAGTACAGAGTATCCTAGATAAAATATATCTCTTTGCAAAGAAATAACACAGGGCCTTAGCTCTTCCAGTCACTGTCTTTGTAGGATGTAATCATTTACTTACAAGTTATGGGGCTTGGACAAAAAAGCACTTAAATTCTTTATCAAGTAAGTTGAGATACTGATTTGATGTCTCAAATGTAAACAGTCTTTACAAGACAATTAGTGAATTTGTATGAGATTAAGACAGTATAGAGTTAATTTGTTGTAATCCTCTTCTCTGTTTTAGAAGTTTTTATCAGCAAACCAAGGAAAACAAAACACCCCACACATCCCTTTGCCTGTTGTAACCATTCACAAGGAGAGCAAGTACTAGGAGGAATCAGTGTGAACTAAATAGATGTTCCTTTGCAAATATGGCCCAGGAAATGTTCTTATCTACATAAACCCTTGGTGTACAATTCATTCATGCATAATTTTGGATCTACATAAACCCTCAGTGTACAATTCATTCATGCATAATTTTGTTTGACCCAGATACAACACAGTTATGAGGGTTTAAACACTCAGCAGTTGTCAGCTTAGCTGCAGTCACTGACCACATGAACATTCTTAGCATCCAGCAAATATGAAATAAAGTACATTAATTTGAATCTCAGTGAGAGAGAATCAAATACAGTGAGTCATGACACTTTTCACAAGGAGCAAGGATTGTGCTTAATCAGTTATTCAGGCTCAACTAACATTCAGAAACTTGTTGAGCTGTGGTTGCTGATTTGAAACATTATTATAATTCAAATCCAAATGCTCCAGCACTAAAAGAAATGGTGTGGATTTTAGAAGAAACCTTTTTATTTCATAATGAGGACAATCAAGCAGAGGAACAAGTTGCTCAGAGAGGTTTTGCCATCTCCATTGCAGATTTTCATGATGAAACTGCTCAAAACCCTGAGCAACCAGGTCTGATCACATATCTGACATGGTTTGAGTAGAACCTGTTTCCTTACAGAGGGTTTTTTTGTTATTGCTGGGTTTAATCCCTGTGCTGCACTGAGAAAGGTACTGAGAGAATCATAGAATCAACCAGGTTGGAAAAGACCTCAAAGATCATCAAGTCCAACCCTACCATGGTCACTAGACCATGGCACTAAGTGCCACATCCAGTCTCATCTTGAAAACCTCCAGGGATGGTGAATCCACCACCTCCCTGGGCAGCACATTCCAATGCCTGATTAGTCTCTCTGTAAAAAAATCTCTTCCTAATATCCAACCTAACCCTCCCCTGGCAGAGCTTGAGTCTGTGCCCTCTTGAATCTGCAAAATTTCACTAAAGTCAGTAGAGATAAATCAATTTGCATGAATTGAAACTCTTGCCTTTTAATTTAATCTTCATATGTAATTAGGGTTTGTGCATGTAGATTGGGTTGCTATATTTTGAATTCTTTTTTGGAAAACAAAATTGGCCTGATGCGTTTTCATTAAAATGCAATATTCTGCTTCTGACAATACCAGTCTTTGAAAAGCTTATTGATATTTGAAGTTACTGTCTTTCTTCTCTTTCTTCTCTTTTTAATTGACCCAATTTAGAAAAGTGAATTAAAAAAATAGAAGTTTTTAACTGTCTTTCTTGAGAAGAACATTGTAATGCATGAGATGTTTCTTCTGTCAAATATTGCCATCAGCTAAAGCTGCAATTGAGAAGAAGTGGCTACATCTATTTTGGAAATTTCTTCCTTGATGGATCTGACCTTTGCTACAATTTTATTTAAGTCACATGAAATAATTCTTGACTGTTTAGAACACCAATAGCCAGAGGTTGGCGTGAATGACACATGATGGTGCAGCACTGTAAGCACTTTGCTGTACAAATGGGATAGGACTGCTGAATTATCTGTATTTTGCAGGTTCTGCTCCAAATCCCCCCTAATATCAATCACAGATTGCTCTGATGGGTTTGAATCCAGCCCTCATCTCCACTTCCAAAAGAGGTTTATGCAATTATTTTCCTTAAAAACTGTCCTGATTTTGAATCCAAAATAAAAACCCAACATGCTCAAAACCTGAATGGTGGCTCCCACTCTCCTGCTTTCTTTATCTCCATGTTGGCTTAACAATTAAATTCTGCCCAAATTCTTCTTGTCAAATGCACATAGACAATCTTTACCAAGTCTGATCAGCTGTCAGCTTCCCTGCAAAGCTCCCCAATAACCTCCACTCTTTCTAGCTCTCTCTCATTTATTGCATTCCTGTCCCTTTCAGGGTAAGTTCTATGATCCTATGGGACAATATTATTCTCTGTAATCAACTGGCATTAAGTACCCTGAGCCTTATGCTTTAAAATAAAACCTGTGTATTCAAGCTGCATACTGGGAACAGCTTAGATCAGCCCAGA
The DNA here is from genome assembly GCF_000695815.1 of Acanthisitta chloris. Taxonomy (NCBI): domain Eukaryota; kingdom Metazoa; phylum Chordata; class Aves; order Passeriformes; family Acanthisittidae; genus Acanthisitta; species Acanthisitta chloris. The sequence goes on from NW_008676408.1 coordinate 36,319, forward strand.
ATCACCAAGTTCCATTGCTCATGATTTTCTCTGAGGAAATTGCATTTTTTTCTTATGAATATTACAATATGAAACCCTGAAGATCTCCACACCTTTATTAGTTTTGTTTTGTTTTTTTTGGTTTTTTGTTTTGTTTTTTTTTTGATCCACAGCTCCTGAAATTTTTTTGTTCCTACTGGGAGAAATAACAGTAGGAGAGAAGTAACACCTTTTCTCCAATCTCTGTTCCCCCAGGCAGTGTCAAGCATGATGTCTAGATGTGTTTCTCTCCCTGATCCTCTTCAGCTTTCCTTTTTTCTGAGCTCATCAAGTGTCATGCACTGAACAAGAAATTTACTCTCCTGTGCACATCTTACAGACTCTGCCCTTTCTCCTGTTCCTTGACCCTGTGGATAGTGTCATGCAGTATCTGGGATCACACTTAATTAATAGGATCTCACTTCCCAGTCTGTTTCACATCTTTAGGTGATATGAAGGTTCTTGAACACTGTGTCTTCCTAAGATCTTCAGAAAGCAAGAAAACCTTATTTTAATGAGTAGTTGGTTGAGAATGTCAGACTGGTTGGTTGAGAAAGTCCAGCAGTGCCTCAAAAAGCAGTGCTAATGGATTGATTCATTTATATTCTCCCATCTGCACCAAAAATACTTGTATGTGGGTAGGAGATGGGATATATTATTACATGAAGCTCCTGGGACTCCTTCAGTAGGAAAATTGCAATACAAATATATTATTATCTATCTCAAAATACACTGAAATAGTCAGTCCCACACTCATCACCTCAGTATCTGAGCACCTCTGGGATGATATAATAATGTAATTGATCTAAAAAAGGCAGAGTAATTATACCTCTGCTGCAATCTTTCACACATAGAGACTATGTATAAAGAATACTCTTTTACTTACTTTTTGAAAGGATCTATTTTCTTCAATGAGAGACAGTGGGATAATTTATAGACAGGAAAGCTCTTTGATTGGAGACAGTATTAGACCTTAAAAGAGAAGCTCAGTGTTTGCAATTGAGCAGTTGATTGCCTCCTTGTACCTGGTTGCAATTCCATAGAATCATAGAGTCATAGAGTCATCTGACTGGAGACATATGGAGTTGATGGGTGGACCAGTAGGTGGATAAAGAACTGGCTGGATGGTCACACAGAGAATTGTGGTCAGCAGCTCATTGTCCACCCATAGGCCAGTGATGAGTGGTGTCCCTCAGGGGTTGGTGCCAGTACTGACACTGTTCAACATCTTTATTGGTGA
>NW_008676409.1:0-268 GCF_000695815.1 Acanthisitta chloris
ATCAGAATATAATACATCAATATTCCCTGTAAAAAACCCCAATGGGGATTACAGGCCAGTACAAGATCTAAGAGTAATAAATGAAATAACCAAAGACATTTATCCAGTAGTTGCGAACCCCTACACATTGTTAACATCAGTAAAAGAGATTTATAAGTGGTTTACCGTAATTGACTTAAAAGATGCCTTTTTCTGCATACCCCTTGACAAAGAAAGTAGGAAACTGTTTGCCTTTGAATGGGAAAATCCAGAGAATGGACGAAAGGCT
>NW_008676410.1:0-18083 GCF_000695815.1 Acanthisitta chloris
ATATACACATGCTGATATTTTAGGTGATCATGGTTAATGCCTTCTTGATTAAGTCTTCTTTTGGAGGAATGTTTGCTGTCAACAGCCTTACATGACCATGTTCTAGTTTTCCAAACTAACTTTTTTTCCCTTTTTGGTATGTTTCTGCTCCAGAATGGAAATTTTACTTTTTCTGGAAGGATGTGAGAAAAACCACTGTTTAAAAGCCACAGGAACTCATGTGGCTGACACAGGGCAGACACAGGCCTGTTTCTCAAGCTATTATTAGCTTTATTCCCTCCTGTTTATATTTTATTCAGGAAAATTAGAGGGGAGCAAAGTGACTTGCCCAAGACTATTTGCTTGATCACTGGCAGAATCACATCATTGGCTCTCAACTGTTTCATCTCAGCCCAATGCAGTAACTGCTAGATTGCCTTGCCTTGTCAAAGAAACCTTTTGCTAATTATATTAAAGCTCTTGGCAGACTTCAAGGGTTTGACAAAAAGGAGTTGTTGACTCTTTTCTAGGAGTGGTTACCATGACTTTCAGTGGGTATGTTTCTTTTCCTGACAGGTCATGAAAGCTGCCACTGAGACAGTATATTCTGCAAGCACCAATGTGTGTTCTTTTAAGTCCTGTTTTTGATGCTGATAACTGAATAATCATCTCTGTTATAGCTATCCTCTGAAAAACTATCTTGTTCCCACAGCACTTTTGTCAATGGAATTCTAAATTTTCCTGGTGCAAAGGAAACAAAACATACACGCAGGGGTGACAGCTAGGAAAGCCAGAAGATGTGAAAGACTTCAGTCATTTCAGATCACTTAAGACTGAAGTTTGTGTGCTAAGGAAAACTCCAGTAGTTCAATACTACCCTTTCCTGCAGGCTCTGCACAGGCATAGGAACTTCTGTGATATTTAACTGTGACAGGGCATGTATGTGTGGGTGTCTTCATTATGGAAAATCACTCGCTTGTTTATGTTCAGTTTTGGCTTTATTGAAAGGCTTAAGGTGTCACAGAGTTAGCTGAAAGACTGAAATGAGTAAATGAGGAAAACAGTAAATGCAGTTCTGGTTTTGCAATGTAAAATTGCCCTGGGGATTCAGCTGAATGCCCTTTACTCCAGCAAAATACAATGTGTGGTTCCTTGCTTTTAACATCAGTTATTTGTTTGATGCACACTGAGCTTTGGAGAGACTTCCTTTGATGTTCAGCAGTAGCTATGTCTAGTGTGACCCTTAATGCTTGTTCACAGATGGAAAAACAGTCAGTCATGAAAAGATGGACAAAATCCCATTTAAACTCACTATGTTTCTATTGAATTTTATGTTGTACTACTGCATATGGTCATTTGTCTTATAAGAACAACACAAGAAAAATGGACATACTTGCATTTCTTTCTTCCTTTTGTGAACTCTTGACTCTTTCACCTTGATTTAGTCTCTTCTTTACACCTGGCAGCAGCTATATGTGCCTTCATCAACTGGCATTAATAAACTGTCTTGAATGGTTTGGGAACATCACAGATTTTAAGAATTAATTTTTGTATCATTGAAGTAAATTTTTAGTAGATGAATATTCCTAGCAGACTACAGCAATGTTTGTGACACAGCATAAAGCCCTACATGAGGAAATGGAAACTAGTTTCCATCCATCTGCTTTCCTATTAGATTAATATTTTTAAATGAAGCTATAAATTAAACATTTACCAGTATTAAAGTTATCTGGGTAATCCATCTATGTTGAAGCATGTTGAACAATTCTGACCCTGGTGCTGTATGTTGTACAAAGACAGCATTACAAATAGTTGCAATCTCAGCCTTGTAATGAGGTAACCACAAGCAGCAAAAGCTCTCTTTCTTCTCCCCCAAATACTCATTCCATTTCAATACATCCTTGTAAAAATTATTTTCTCATAATAAGGACCAAACTGCCAACTTTCAAAGCTTAGTGTGAGTGTAACTTAAAAGGATACATAGTTTTAGTGAATGTAAATAGGAAATAAAATAAGCTGCAAATAATGCATCCATGGAAGCTGAATGGGGAAAAAACCCCAATTTCATGGCACTTAATTTATAACACAGATTTGTAAGCAGAATAGTAGAAACCAGCCAGTCGACAACAAGGTGTGAATTCCCTCTTTTATTTAAGGGTTGAGAGCCCCATCTTGCAGCATTCATGGGTTGTATTTTGGAATGTTGAAAATAGAGAACGAACATCATAATATCAGATCAGGACATCTTTAGGAGTTGAGACAGTACCTGATTGAGTCTGTCAGGAACAAGGCATTGGAGGAACAGGTGTCCAGTTCACTTAAACCCCCTTTCAGTTTCTTCACCGTGGTAGTTCAGTTTCATTTACTACTGCAAGATTTTATGTGTAGTGCCCATCACTGGAAAGGTTGGGTTACAGGAGAGTTTAGCTAAAGATACTTTTTTTAAAGGCCAATTTATTATCTTAACTTTTTAAGTTATATATTTATTTTAAATGCTCCTTTCATCTTGGCAGATGATTTTCTTCCTCTTATGTTGAGTCACAGTTATGGTGATGTAGTAGAATTGTTTCAGTGCCACAGCCACATCGTTCCCAAGCAGTGATGTGAAAACTGACTGGCTCCTTTGCTCAGGGTGTACTTTAATGAGGAATTAGTCTGCAGCCAACTCCTATACATTGTGAATTTGGGTGTGTTTTTGGATGGAACTTCACCAGGGAGAATTTGGGTAGTATCAGATGGCTGTATTCAACAGATGTCAGTGGGACTGAAAGGACACCTGCTACACTGACACATCTGGTATATTATATGAGAATTCCCATGTGGCATCTCCTACAAATGTTAAGGCTTCAGACATAGATACATTGTCTAAATTCCAGTGAGGAACCCTTCAGCCCTAGTGTTACACCTTCCAGCTTTCATGTGAGTTTGTTTCTATCAGACTTTTCTCTTCAGCAATTGTTCAGCTCTATGAAAGTCTCCTGGAATCCAAAAGCTTTGGAGAATATTAATTCCTCTGGCACAGAAACAAGTCTCTAAACCTGTCTTTGTAAGTACTCCTGTCCCAAAGATGAGGGCTGTCACAGTGTCCTGTGCTGCTGCAGCTGCCAGTTATGCCTGAACTGGCCCACATGTTCACCAGGGCAGGCTCAAGTACGTAAAAGTAGCCTGAATATTGCATGGCATAGCTGAGACACCCAGAAGGGCTAAATGTCCTCATAAACAGGGTTGCACATCCAAGACAGAACTCTCTGCTCCTGTGCCTTTAACATGTTTAACCTGAGATTTGAAAAATGTCAGCTCAGGGTTCCATGCAGTCCTGTTGCCAAGAGTATGGGGAAGGATATCCAGCAAGGTTAGGACAGGGTTGTAGAACAAACAGTGTACCTATTACGATATAGTTAAGTTCCCCCAAGGAAACACTAATTTTCTTGATTGTCTGGAATTGTTTTTATCTTCCCTTGTAAGATACAGTTAGTGTAGAAGTTTTTGATAGAGTAGAAGAGTGCCTGTCTACACAGATGACATTTTTACCTGGGGAAGCAGCAGTAGAAACACGTGACTAGTGGCATGAAGCAATTTTAAATATAGCCTGAACAATGAGCTGAAACAAACACCCCCTCTCAAAACAAAAAGCAGATGAAAGGTGGATGCATCTTAAACTCAGACAAAATGCAATAGTAGGAGAGGCCACTTGTAAAATACTGTCCCAAGAGACAAAGAACTGTAAACTGTCTAGAGAAATTTGGCTTATTTACCTGCTTGGTCCATCTAGTCTGTGCCCAGTACAGGGCACAAATGTAAGGTGAACATGAGATATGAATTTCAGCAAAGGATTTGAAAATCTGAGGGATTCAGGGACATCCCTGCTAGCTTTCCTCATTTGACTCAGTTAGTTTATCCATCTTTACTTGAGTGCAGAGAGCATCTGCAGTGAGAATATACTTGAATTGGATACCTTCCAGCATACATACAGCTAGTTCTAGCACAAAATTATCTCTAAATATAATAAATATCTTCATATACATTTTAAGGTTTTCCATCCTTAGTGTGGGAACCAGGAGTGGGATAAGAGCTCTACCAGAGGACTGAATTTAGTAAAATGTAGATGCATTGAAAAGGCAATAAATGCTTCCAGAGCAACGTGCTGTTATGTAGGTTTGGGAGGTCCTCAGATAGATGTAAATATAGACCTTAGTAGTGGTTGGCTCTTACTGAAAGGGAGTCTCTGATAATTTCTTTCCTACTGCTCTTTCTGAAGAGCTCATGCTATGTTTATTATAATCATAGTGGGGTGAAAAGGTTTCGTGTACTCTATTATGCAACTGGTTTTGCATTCACTGCACTGGAGACTTGTGTATGTGAAAAAGTGTTTGTGTGTGTGTTTACATTTATACTTGAAGTTTACTTTGGACATAACCTTTTTGGAAAGCAAAACATCCCTAAAATGACATTTGTTTCTTCATATTAATTGGAAAGAAAGTTGTGTATAACATGATGCCAGATGCTTGCTACCATAACAAATCATTCCAGAAATAAAAAATGCAGACATAATTATCTAAGGAAATGATGAAGCTAGAAGTTTGGGGGAGTAATTTGTCAGGTAAATGAATCTCAGCATGAATTGTATGAGCATGGGCTGACACCTTGTTTGTCAGAAAGCTGTTACCTATTGAGGAGGACAACTGCTTCATTGTTCTGTTTTTCTTTGGCTCTCTTCCTGACTTTCCCTTATGCTCTTCCTTACCCCAAACACAAATCTTGAAGTAGAAAGTAAAACTCTGAACATCCAAAGTGACAGGTGTGAAAAACTCTGGATGTCATTGAAATACTGATGAAGACAGAAACTCAGACCCTTCTAGCATTGCCAGTACTCTGCTTATAACTGTTGAAGAGGATAACATGGCCAAAGTGTATTGTTTCTATTCTCTTATTCTCACTGAAATATTACTCATTAGTAAATTTTTAGAAATGTCAAACCTCAGCCAAAAAGTTTTAAAACTACAGTTGACCATCTGACAGGGGAATTCTTGATCTGCAGCGTCAGAGTCAGATCATTTCAAATTGAATCCAAATATTTTTTCTGTTTCTATTGAAAGAAAAAATCAGTCCAAACAAATAATTGTATTTTGCCCAAGATAAAGTGTTTTCATCTACATTAATTCCACTCATCTATTTAGCATTTTAAACAGTAATTCTCCCCCTCCTTTTTAAAATACAAGCCAATCAGAAGTAAGTGAGAGCACGTGGGACTCGTCAGTCTAGAAATTTGAACTTGTTGACCTGTTTTAGCCAGGTTTGATGTGGAAGAAGAAACATCAGAGTTGCTACTTTTCCAGCATGTCTTCTGGGAGGGAGGAGGGAGCAGAGGCATAGTAGTGCTGCTAGAGCTGGCCCTTCACTTCCAAAGTTAAAGCCAAAACAAATGTATCACTTAAAAATATTATTTGCCTTTTAGAATAAATGAACAAATCAATCCAGTGATGAGGATACAGAAACATAATGCATTTCCTCTAAATAGAGCACTGAATATAATGAATCAAAATCTTCATCTTGGATGAATCAAATTATGTTGGCTTAAAAATATAAATTGTTCATGTGTGTCAACCTTCTGGTTTCCAGGAATTCAGACTCTGGGAATAGCATCAACATGTCAGTTAAGCTGCTCAGAAACAGACATATTTGAGTTTTAAGTGACTTCCTGACATTTACCTCTTATGTAAGTTATTATGTAAATAGAAAAAAGGTTATTTTAATGTACTCATGAGGTACACTGTTCATGTCTGTGCATGGTACATGCATGTGAGCCACATTCCTTGGTCCTGCTTCCTTGAACATTGCTTTTGGTACTGGTCATGGAAGGGTGCTGTGCTTTTAAGATCTACATAGAGTTTTCACACATTTATGCTGTGGCTTCTTAGTGTATAATTTCATGCTGTTGTATCTGAATCAATTCCTTCCATTCAAAGCAAAAGTTGCCCATGTTGGGTTCCTAATTGTGGATGCTGCTGCTGCTCTGCTTGTAAACTTGGAAACAGCAACTGTACTTTTTCCCTGATTTCACTAATAATAGAATGGACGTTTGTGAATGGACATGCTTTTGCAAGAAGAAGATGTGGATTTGAAATAAAAGAGGCTGGGATGACTATTTAGATCTGTGGGTCCAAATAGAATCATAGAATTTAAGGGTTGGAATAGACCTTACAGATCATCTAGTCCCAACCTCCTGCCCTGGGCAGGGACACCTCCTCACTAGATCAGGTTGCTCAAGGCTCATCCAGCCTGGCCTTGAACACTGCCAGGGTTGGGGCAGCCACCACATCCCTGGGCAACCTGTGCCAGTGTCTCACCACCCTCACAGTAAAATACTTTTTTCTAATATCTAACCTAAACTTTCCCTCCTTCAACCTGAACCCATTTCCCCTTGTCCTATCACTGCAGTTCCTAATAAAGAGTCCCTCTCCGCCTCCTTGTAGGCCCTTCAGATATTGAAAAGTTGCTATTTTGTAATTAAGAAGGATAAATACACTATTTCTAATTTTCCATAAATATAAGAAGTTACTTGAACAAGTCTTGGGAAACAGTGGCAGACGTGAATATAGTGGAGCAGAAATGTGTGTGGAGAGAGGGATACAGCACCAGTTCTTCTGGAGATTGCCAAGAATACAAGATTTTTATAAAAGAGAAGAATGTAATTTTGATCAATAAGAGTATAATGGAAGGTATTCGTATTATGTGGTACCCATTACTGGAAGCAATGTTTCCAATTTTTCTTTTTAATTTCCATAAACCTATTTGTTAAGACCAAGTGGCAGTATTAAATAACATCTAGAGCAAAATGATGCATGCAGTTATATTTATAGGGTATTTTTTACCTGTTAAATAAATATAGTATTGATGGTAAGATATTCTAAATTACTAATGTCTTGAGACATAATGTTGGTGTTACTTCTTTTGATAACCTGCAGGTGCATCACTGAAGAAAAAAAATAAGTTGAGGAAGAATGATAATTGGGAAAAGAGAATAAAAGTTTTCCAAATTATATTGTTAATTAGTAGGGCTTGGAGGTCTAGTAGAATGAGGATGGGAAGGAGGACAGAATCCACTTTTTTAAAAAAAAAAAAAAAGAAAAGGAATGAAGCTGTTGCAAAAGAAAAGAAAAGGTTGAGACGAACTCACCTGGGGATCCAAATATTTTGAAACTTAAAAGGATTTCTTTTCTTTTGAGGTTCACTCAAAACAGTTTCCAGTGTATTATGAAATCGCATTACTAATTGTTTCTTCCACAATGCATGACAGTCAGAGACTTTTAAATACACTTCCAATTACTGCCACAAACCTCTTTGTATTGTATCAGTGCAATGAAACAGTTTTACTGCATCTTGCTATGCTGCAGCAAATAACGTTTACTGCATTTTCTGCTGTCCCATGGTCTGCCATTGAGAGGCCCTTGGTCAGTAACTGAAATTACGTGTGGAATAAAGGGAGAATCAGCCGTTGGATCAGTCTGTGGCTTGCAGAGGCACAGTCCTACAGAGGCTCAAGGATGTTACCAGTGAAGCCAATATAGCTGCAATCACTTGAGAATAAGGGGGTAAAGGATTGGCAGATCTTTATGTACTCTCTTTTGCTCTCCCCTCAGGTGAAGGCATGAATATTTTGGGCACAATGTAGGTCTGAATGTAAGCCATCACAGCTGCTGGCATTGAACTAGCTCTCTTTGAAGTGCTACTTTCCCATTGTAAGTGTTTGGGGAAATGAACTCCCCACGGTGCAGTGGGTTAGTGCAGCAGGAAGCACTGGGGGAGCAGGGACCCATTGGGGTAAGCACAGTTAAAAGACATAAACCAATCCATGTTTCACATCTTTCTGAATTTGGTATTGTGACAATGTGGCGAAGACCACAAAATCGAAAAAAGAAATTAACGAGCGTATAGTAAAATAATTAAGCCTCATTTGTTTGTGTATTCCCAGGAAGAGATCAAACTCCTGGTCAACAGTGATATCTAATCATTACTCTGTTCAAAAATAAAGAAATCTAATATGTTCTTTGTCCTCTGATGAGCTCAGGGAAGCCTGGAAATTGGTGTTCATGGAGAATATTGATTAGATTTTGATTTAGCTTCCTCTTTACTCTTCTGTCTGTTGGTTAGGGAGGGCAGGAGCAGCTGTCAGTTTAGACTTCCTATCTGATTTTATCATCAGTTTATTGCAAAAGCATCTGACACTCAGCTCTGGGTATTTTTTTTTTTTGCAGCTTTTAGTGTATGCTGCAAGAAATGATTCAAATACAGGATTAAATGAGATACAGAGCACTTTTGAGTGGGCGCTTTGCATGTTAGAGATGCTCATGAGTTGGCATACAAAAGCAAGTGGAGCTTCTTCTGTGCTTATCAAGAAAGGTGGGAGGAAAAAAATGACCATTCTGAGCCTAAAAACACATGTGAGCACAGAAATTATGAAATGCCTAAGAAGATAGAGTATTCTCTAAATAGTTCTAAAAGGATTTGAAGCTGGTTCCTTGAACGTATAGACCCTGCTCCCTCCCATTATATTAGCAAGCACTATATTTATCTGATAAAAATATAATCCAATCAAATAATGTGCAAGATGTCATGCAAGGGATATCTGTTTTTGCCTAGTACATGCTAACATCTGTTTATCCCATATGGGAAGTTTTAGAGCAGTCTACATAGAACCGATTTTGGTAACTGAACATATTTTGTTTCTCCTGACTCATTATTTATTTTAAGAACTCCTGTTTGAAGCTCTTTCTTTCTCAAGAACTTCTTCCCTTATTATAACTAGTATTTATCTATATTTTGCTTTCATTTGTGAGCTATTCTTGTTCCTGCAAAAGTTTAACTGTGATGTGCTGGAGAATGGCAGTTTCAGGTGAGAAGCAGGTGATAGAAATAGTTGAGCATTTGATGATTAATGGCTAATAGACTGGGTTCATTCCAAGGGTTAGTTTGGAATCAGACCATGCAGGAAATGTAAAAGCCGTTGTGGAAACTGAGATTTGTTTACTCTGTATCACCTATCTCAGCATTGTCCTTGGCTGTGATGCCAATAAGCATGTTATAAAACTTGTTCAGTGCTGCTAGACCTTGCACACGAGAAATTTTCACCCTTAACAAGATCTTACATTTAAAGCACTGGAGTAGTAGAAGGATCGTAGCACAGAGAGGATTTCATTCCAAGCCTGACCATGTTTTGTGTTAGACATTTGTCTATATGAAGAGTAAACAGACAAAAAAAGCCTAACAAAAGTGCCAGAAAACAGGAGCAGAGTCCCCAGCAGGTCCCTGACCTGTGATGCTCCGTTCAGGCACGCGACACCCCATTTGCTGTGTCTTCAGCCATCTGCTGCGGCATGTTGGGCTGTCTGCTGCGCCGCAGTCGAGGGCTCCCGCTCCGTGTCAGCAGCCACTTACTCTGCAGGCACAGGGTCATGTCAGGCCAGAGCTCCTCACAGGCTGGGACAACTGTGCCCAGGGTGCTACAGGTGTCCTGGGGACACATGGGTGCTGGTGCCAATGAGGATCTTGCTCTTGCCATCACTGCTCTGCTCCTGACAAGGGTGGTCTGTGTTCACTCCATTTCTTTTTTTCATGTGTTGATGCCTGATGCCCATTAGCCCTCTTGTAGTAATTTTCCGTGCACTCATCCAGCTGAATGCTCATATTTAGCATTTATACATGCTTTTCCAAGACCTTGTCCTGTGTGTTTGAATTCAGGGGTAAACTCTGTAATAAGGAATTCTATGACTCTGTTGAATGTCTTATTCATTCATTTAAAAAATAATCTCGAAATATATTTTTCTTTGGAAAGACAACTTTTGTTCCTTGTTGCCTCTCCAGTAGAGCACACAGCTTCAACTTATGTACAGATGATCCCCTTGTAATCTCTGATCAGTTTGCATAGGTGTTAGAAAACACTGACCTTGAAATGGAAAAAAGATTGCATTTATAAAAGATTTGAAAAGACTTTTTTATGTGGAGTGTTAGTCTCAAAAACCTAACCAAACAATAAATTATCCCACCAGTAATCCATAAAAATGATAATACTGTTTTTCAAGCCTTGCTAAGGAATAAATTTATTTGCATGATTAAAAAGCATAACTGTAACAAAATATATAAAATATAAAACCTTCCAAGTGAAAGGTGTTTTATAATGAAGAGCCAATTGAAACTCTTTTACCAGTTTTGTTTATTGTTTATATTTTAATTAAGTTTCTCCCTATTAGAATATCCTTTTTGTAAGAGCAATTTAAGAGATAAACAATCATATTCAAACCTTTAGTTGTGTAATTATGTACCTTTTAATTTTAGATCTGGGGAAGTTTTAGGACTGCTCTTTGGCAAATGCTTTCCTTGCTAATTGCTGACTGGAAATGTTATTATGTCAACCACAAACACAAAACAATAGAAAAGTAAAAAAAAAAACAAACCAACAAAAAATAAATACCAGATTTTCAGAAAAAGAATTTAATTGAGGTGAACTTGCATCAATTCTGTATAATATAAATTGAATCACTTCTGTGTGAGTGGGAAGGTACTGCAAAGAAGGAATAGGAGAGCTGTGGATTTGAGTGACTTGAGCAGAAGAATGAACTTGAGGAGGACATATGTAGCAGAGGTACACCCTAGAGAGTGCTAGCATTTAGCATATTGAGGGGGACATATGTAGCAGAGGTGCACCCTAGAGAGTGCTAGCATTTAGCATTATTGCTATCATTTTTATTGTTCTGTTACTAGCAAGTAATCAAGAGGCTCTGAAATGTTCCTTACACAATGTGGGACCAAACTTTGAAATTTCTGCCCCGTGTTTGCTATGTTAAACTCGTAGTAGCTTTATGTTTTGGAGTTCATTGAAGTACTTCAAGTAGTGTTTATCAAATGTTTGTGGCATAATTTGTTCAAGGTCCTTCTCTTTCTTGGAGCAATAGACTTTGGTAGGATTTTAGTACAATTTATGTCAGCCCTCAACAATTTCAGTAAATTACTTTCATAATTCTAATATTTGTCCCTACAACTTGTCAGTTTAACTTTAATTTTGTAAGGTTTATGCCATTTAGCTTGTATTGGCCACCCTATGGAAAGCATAATTAGAAAAGCCAAGGGTTAAAATGCATTCACTTCAGTTTTAAGAGTATGAAGGCAAGGACACAGGATCTTCTCTTTGCTCATTGCCCTTCTCTGCATCTCTGCATTCTTTTCTCTCATAATTGTGTGAGCTTGTTCACCTAGTCTGGCACCTTATTGCCAGACCTGATTTGTCTGTCTATAAATGCTACTTTTGAAGGCTGCCCTGATCAATTCTATAATATCAGAGGATGTTCTTAGCACCACTGGCAGTAAGCAGTGTTCGTTGCTGGTTCTTCTTTAGTTCATGCCATAGGTGAAAGACAGATTGTGGAACAAATGTACAAGTGTTCACATGCAAGTCTACCTTTGGGGGATATGCCTGGTACAGGTCTGGCCTGGGGGACAGAGACCTTCATGTGCATCACAGTGATGGGGACAGTCCCTGCCTGGTCCATAGTGCATAGGGGTGGCTAAAGTGTGGAACAGGGTGCACAGAGCCCTTACGCAAAAAGAGATCATAGAATATCCTGAGTTGGAAGGGACCCACAAGGATCATCAAAGTCTAACTCCTGACCTTGCACAGGACCCCAAGAATCACACTGTGTGCCTGAGAACATTGTTCAAACATTTCTGGAACTGTCAGGCTTGATGCCATGAGCACTTCCCTGGGGAGCCCATTCTAGTGCCCAACCACCCTCTGGGTAAAGAACCTTTTCCCATTATCCAACCTAAACCTCCACTGCCAGCTTCATGCCATTCCCTTGAGTCCTGTCACTGGTCACCAGAGAGCAGAGATCAGTGCCTGCCCTTCCACTGCTGCCTCTTGTAAGGAAGCTGTGGAGTGCTACGAGGTCTTCCCTCAGCCTCCTGTTCTCCAGGCTGAACAAGCCAAGTGACCTCAGCTGCTCCTTGTATTTCTTCCCCTCTAGGCCCTTCACCATCTTCATAACCCTTCTTTGGAGGCCCTCTAGTAGCTTTATATCTTTGTTATATTGTGATGTCCAATGCACACAGGACTCGAGGTGAGGCTGCACCAGCGCAGAGAGGGACAGTGACCTCCCTCAACCAGCCAGAAATTCTGTCCCTGATGCACCCCAGGATAGGGTTGGCCCTCCTGGTTGCCAGGACACACTGAGATGATTCTCATAGACATGGTTTGTGAGGGTAGGAGTGGCACAAGAAAGATGTACATACATGTAGAGACCCCTTGAAGAGAGAGTTAGGCATCAGTAGATGATGGAGGATTGAGAAACTCAAGCTCAAATAGGATCTTGTAGAATTGAGTGGAAGGAGCACAGCAGGTCCTGCTGAGGGATGTTTAAAGAAACCTTGCTTTTGAAGGAGGGTTGACTGATAGCAGTGGGAAGTGAAGGGTCAGTGCAGGACCTGTGATTAGAGGGAGATTGAGAAATAGAGATCACACACAGCCTGGACTTTCTCTATAAAGGATATTGGAGAGGTGTCCCTTTCAGATAAGGGGCTGGCAGATGCCATGGGGGACAGTGGGGTGGGATCTGTGATGTGTGACAAATCTGGTCTATGATGCAGAGCATGGTTTCATGTTTCTTTATTGTGTTTCCCCTGTTGTCTTGCTTCATGCCTCCTTCCTTATTTCCCAATACTTGCTCTGTCCCTCAGGGTTCACCTTGCACATTTGACTGCTGGTGGCTTACTAACCTCTGCCTCTAGATCCCTTGCTCTTTGTAAATTGTGTACACCTGTCACAGGGTGGCAGAGCAGAGACTGATCAGCATTAAACAGTCTCTCTGATAAAGCTGTAGGTGGGTGAGGTAGCTGCATTTTTTTTCATCTTTCTGTTTGGCCTCAGACACTTGCTATTTAATTACTGAGCACCTTGTGCACTGAACCATCCAACTGGCCTTTTCAGTGAGCTTGTAATTCAGTCACCGAATCACACTGACCCTCCTTTTTATCCTCTTTCTGATGTATTTATAAACTTGCTACTGGTGCCTGAGACAGCAAAAGTTATTTTATAATCTGAACTTCAAAGACGATGAGAAAATTCAATTCTCAATGATTTTCTTGTGTTCTCTGCAAAAGTGAAGCTCATCTGTAATTCCACTTTGTCCTTCTGCATCACAATAGTAGGACGAAACCTGTTTAAGAGTCTCCTGATTTAAAACACAGCTAAACTTTAAAATTTGCTATTTAGGTGAATATATGAGAAAATGTATTATGCAGAGAGGTGGTATAGCAAAGCAGCACCTGTCAGCATTTAGCCTGCAGGTGTACATGGCAGCTTTTGGTGTCAGGTGCCGTTCAACGTGAGATCCATGAGCTCAGCAGTGTAGGTGTTAAACCCAGAAGCACAGATAAAATGCTTGCTTTCAGAACACTACTTTTAGTCAGGGTGTTGCCTAAATATGTGACATCTTCTCATTGTGGGTGCTCCATATAAATGATTTTCCTCTGCATATTAAACCTTGGGGTTGTTCATTCCCAATTCCTGTCCTCTGGCTCTTTGCCTATCACCAATGAACTTCATGGGCAATTGAAAACTTCTGTTCATTTGGAAGTCTTTTCCACTTAGTTACAAGCACAAATAATAAAGAGCTTTAAAATCCTTCTATATTGCTCAATCCAGCAGTCAAAGACATAGAGCTTGTCTCAATGAAGAACACTAGGAGTGTACTTGAAAATATATTTATTCTGTCCTGGGTCAGCTATTGCTACTGACCTTTAGCTTCTAATGGGTGCAGACTCAATAATGCCTAAATAGGATGTTGCCAATCTTTTTCTTAATTAAGTTGCTCCTCTACAAAACCATTGTTCTTATTTACATTTTTTTATATGTTTGCCCTGTTAGACGACGAAGTCCATTTTTTGTGCTTGAGTGACTAGAGTCATATAAAAACACCTAGTATTTTCAGCCTTTCACTTAAAACATGGTTTTTTACTTGCACAGAAACAAGGCAGATTAAAACAAAGACTTGGAAGTTTTCTGCTGAATTTCAGAATATCATATAAGTATTCCTGTGTTTCTCACAAAATAGACATCCTTGGGATGAAGATGGCTTGTATTAACAGATATTTTGCAAAAGCAAAATTATATCCTTGGAAAAATGTTAACAAATATGTAGATAATAACTTTGAGTCCATAATTCTCCTTCTACTAGTGGTTTTCCCCATCATTTGATTTCCTTCTTCAGTTCCATTATTAGCCTGTGATTAATTTGATCATACTCTTCTTTCCTGAGCTCTGACAACAAAAAAACATTCCCCCAACAAAGTATTCAGCAGTACAAGTTTGGGAACTTCATTATTTTGTCTCCAGTAGTTGATCAGAAAGTATTGTTTGCTTATTTAAAGAAAAACATAGAACTTCAAAGAATGGAAAGTGCATATGCTCAAAAATGAAATGCATAACAATATTGCACTATTGGTATCTTCTGTGGGTTGGACTCTTCGGGGAAAAATGAGAGAAAGTTGCTTACAATCTGTCATCAGATGATGCTCTCTACCCATTTGTCACAGCATCCATCCTTTCTCCTGTAGGCATCTGCTACTCCTGCTTACACAGTGTTTCCCCTTTTGGAGGACAGGTACAGCTGTCTGTTCTGGCCTAATAAGATAAGGATGCCAATGTGTTTCTAGTTCAAGTGTCAGGAGCTGCATGCACTTACTGCTTCTAAGCAAAGCCATGGTATTCCTTGGCTGTCTTAAGCATCTCTATGTGGTATCTATGTAAAGACAATCCTCTAAAGGTGATGCTGAGCAGTGATCCTTTTCCCTTCCTGATTTTAATGTCATCTCATCCTTCTCAGCTTTCTGTAATATATTTTCAGACCTTTATGGATAAATGTGTGTGTTTCAGTCCACACTGCAGGAACTGCTGTTTGTCATGGGCTGTGGGGTATCTGCCATAGAATGCAAGGAAAGGGAATGTGGGGTTAGCTGGAAACTGGGAGACTTGGGAACATGCTTTCTCTAGTTTACAGTGATAATCCAATAATCTCTCTATGGTAAGGAGTCAGAATATCTCCCACTGTCATTATAGCCTAAGAGCACAAATTACTTTGACTTTCCCATGAGCACAGAGATATGGTAATACCCTCTATTTGCCCTTCTGGTTTCTGGACATAAAAACCAGGAGCCAAGATGTTACCAACTTTCTCAGTGCATTTCCAGTCTGCTGGTGGCTTCAAAGGGTTGGCATGACTGGTGGGGGGAGCTGCAGATTGCACAAGGATACACATTAAGTTAGGTTGTTGCTGTAGTAGCTATTACGTGTACTGAGGCTTGCACACTGGTGAAAAGGTACTTGAAAGGAAACTACTGCACAAGGATACACATTAAGTTAGGTACTCGCTGTAGTAGCTATTACATGTACTGGGGCTTGCACATTGGTGAAAAGGTACTTGAAAGGAAACTAAACTGCATCTATATGAAGCAATATGTAGGTCTTCCTGGCCCTCTCTTGCTTTGAATTTTCAATTGACTTCATTCTTGTATCCCTTTGACATTTTTTTCTATGGCTGAATTGACAGGTTTTCTGTCTCAAGTTCTTCTGTCATCCTGTGGAGTATACTGATCCCAGTAAAAGCATCTGGAGGCAGGTATTTGGTAGTCAAGTGGCCTTGGAGCAATACCAAAGAGCACAGGGAATTGTGCAGGTCCTGGTTCATGTGAGGACATGACAGTGGCTGTGCTAGAGCACACCAGAGGCTTAGAAGGATGAGCTGCTCAGCAGTTGCTGGCAGCAAATGGGAGGAATGAACTAATAGCAGGTAAGGTGCTAGTCTGTGAACATGTATATGCCTATTTTGGGTTGTCTGTAGAGGTTTGCAAGCATGGAGAGTCCTTAATAACCACACCTGATGGTTTCACTAGTTCCCTCCAAAGAAATGAAGTGTTTTAGCATTATAGAGAAAACTGTGAATGATAGTGGATGTGACCTACTGTCCCTGGAGTAATTTTGCTGAGAGATATATATCAAATATTTCCTTTATAAAATATTCTGTAAAATATAATGAAAATAAATAGAATGTCTTGAAGGCATAAAATAGGTTTTTATTTCCAAGGTTTATACTGTGAATCACTCCCTTGATTTACATCCTAATAATCTGATTTATACCCATTTGTTGTTTACTTCTGTTTATATATAATCTGTTGTCTGATCCTGGTTATCTTCTTTTAGGGCTAAGAGAGGATAATAAAGTTGTGATGCAAAACAACACAAATGCTTAATTCTTCAAAGTCACCATTTTTCATGCATTGCAATGAATACAATAGATTAATGCAATAAATTATGTGAGCCAAAATGGTTGTAATTCTTCACTTTTCATTTAATCATAAAAATTGCAATATTCTTAGTTTATTTAATACTTTCCATGAAAATGGAGATTTTCCCCATGAAGCAGTACTGGAGTCTTTAGAAAGGAACGACTAATAATACTCCTTAAGTGATCAATTAATAATATTCACACTCTAAGGATTTCAAAATCAGTTATTCCTCACACTACTTCTGGGTGATGTGTGGCTAAATATATTAAATGTATATAATTATTATGAAATGCCATTAACTGGAGCTGAAAAATGAAAAAAACAGGTTCAATTTTCTAGTAATTGCTTTAACATGTAAATGTTGAAATTTTAAAACCTTGTGTGTGTAAGGAGATTGAAAAAATATGTTCAACAAAACATATCCTTCAGGCCCAACTATGGTTTTCAACAGGATTTTAAGCAAACTTTTTTCAGTTTGGTTTCATGCCATTCTGAGATCATTACAAATGAGGTAAAGTAGCAGATTCCCAGTGCTGATCCAAGTGGACATGCTGGTGTAGCATATTAAGTTATTCTATGTAAAGAGCTACTTAGGCATCTTGATAACCAGAAGGTGATGAGGACCATTTGCTTGGCAAATTACAGTGTACACCTCGATAACCAGAAGGTGATGGGGACCATTTGCTTGGCAAATTACAGTGTCCTGACTTTGACTTCTGAAAGCAGAATCAAATTAATCTAACCTTTATAACCCAAGGATGCATTTTCCATTTTGTCTCACAATTTTGTTGGAAATGCTTAATCCTGGGAATTGTATGTCCAGTTGCACACCTACCAAATATTTCCTGAGTGCAATCTTTCTACCTGTAAAGTTCCTCCTTTTCTTTAAGCTGGGCAAGCTGATTAACCAAATCTTTGGCAGAACATTGAAAGAAGGTTATAATTGCCTGTGTGCAATTCATGGCACAGGAATGTCTGACTTCTTGCACTGTATTACTGTCAGGGTGTGGGGTTTTCAATGTTTTGGTGTTTTCAGGTTTTGTTTATTTTTTTAAGATGAAACAGTTGAGAAGAAAGGAGGATTGTGGCAGGGTGTAGAGAGGAGCTAAACTGTGTAAGCAGTAAAAGTGGTTAATAAGATAGCAGAACATAAAGGAACCCATGGACCTGTTCTGGGTCCTGGCTGGGCCTTTGAGAACCCTTTTTCTTTACAGTGACTTTGGTTCCGTGCAGCAGAAGGCTCTCCCTTACTCACCACATCAGAGCTAAACCCTCCTTTAAATAAGAAAAAAAATAAAAAGAAGGAAAAATTCAGCTTTGGGAAGAATCTTTAGGGAGCTGAGGTGTTGTTTATCTTTGAGAGGGGACAGGCAGTAAGTACAGTTGCCCTCTACAGTGTCAAGATAGCTGTCTTGCATTTCAAGCCAAATTGTCTTTTTCCCTTTGCCATTTCTAGTGTGCATATTTGCAGGTATTGCTGACCAGGTGACATCAAGTTGAAACAAATGCTGTTTTTATCTTTCTGTAGAGGAAGGAAATTGGTTTACAGAAGATTTTTGGATAAAGTTAAGTGTATAGCCATGGAATTGATTTTTAATAAAATAAAGTGGAGTCCTTGGTAGAATACTCCTGCCTAGCTGTCCTGAGACTTGAACAATTGGCCAGTAAGAGACTTCACACAGCTTATACCAAATCAGCCAATGCACCTCACTTTGCTCCTTGTGGCTGAGTCGCTTTAGGATGGAGAAGCATCCTTCCTCAATGACAGGGTC
>NW_008676410.1:18121-37232 GCF_000695815.1 Acanthisitta chloris
TCCCACTTGGATAAGAGGACATGCTTTATCATTGTGGAGGAATACTGAGAAGGAAGTAACAAGGAAAGGAGAGAAAAAAGTGAGAGGAGATGTTTTGTATTAGTGTTATCATTGGAACTACAAAATTACTGATGGTATTGAGGATTCTTTCATTTACACTACCTTTACAAATAATTAATTCACTTTCAGTGGCGTGAGTGTTACCTTACTGAGCCTTTATATGGGGAGTTTCTGCCCAGAGTGGATTTTTATGATAGTTTTAAGTCCTTAATAAAAAAACTCCTGCAAGAAATGTCAGAGATTTAGCTAGAACATCATGAAAAAAGTTGTGAAGGAAAGTGTGTTGAATATAAAGCCAATGCTATGAAGCTTGTGTTGTGTGGAGTAATTCCCCCAATATTCCTGCAGTAATAAAACAAATAAAAATCAGAGCCTCATTAAAAAAAAAGCAGGGGGCAGGCAGCCTGCTGGACAGCTGGAAGGTAAAGGTATGTTTGTCCTAATTATATTCCACTCAGCACCCATAATCCATATTGCTCATAAGCTTTTGCAACACTCATGTCCTGCTCAGGATTCAGTTCACATTCCTCTGCCACATTCTGCAGCCATCACATACCTGCAGAGGCAGGGACAACTACAGAAATTACCAGAATGGAGCAGCCTAACGACTGACCTGGGAGACAACAGCTGTTTGCTGAAATGATTAAAAGAAGAAAGTGCTCACAGGCCCCCAAACATCTCCCCAAGAAATATACATATTTGGCAGTTTTCTGTCCCCTACTGCAGGAAATTGTCATTGCAAATCAAGAAGAGAGAAAAGCAGGAGGAGATGGTGTGGCTTATCCTTTGTATTTCTGTTCTTGTACTTCTTGGATGAAGGATATGTGAATGTGCTCCTTATATTACAAAAGTACAACAAGCAATGATTTTCATAGAATCATAGAATTTTAGGGGTTGGAATGGACCTTACAGATCATCTAGTCCCAACCCCTGCCCTGGGCAGGGACACCTCCTCACTAGACCAAGTTGCTCAAGGCTCATCCAGCCTGGCCTTGAACACTGCCAGGGTTGGGGCAGCCACCACGTCCCTGGGCAACCTGTGCCAGTGTCTCACCATCCTTACAGTGAAAACCTTTTTTCTAATATCTAGCCTAAATTTCCCCTCCTTCAATTTGAATCTGTTACCGCCTGTCCTATCATTGCAGTTCCTAATAAAGGGTCCCTCTCTGCCTCCTTGTAGGCCCTTCAGCTATTGAAAAGTTGCTCTGAGGTCTCCATACAACCTTCTCTTCTCCAGGCTGAGCAGCTCCAACTTCCTCAGCCTGTCCTCATAGGGGAGATGCTCCAGTCTACTTTGTGCCCCTTCTCTGGACTTGCTCCAACAGTTCCATGTCCTTCTTATGTTGAGGACACCAGAACTGTGTGCAGTATTCTAGGTGGGGTCTCACGAGAGCAGAGTAGAGGGGGAGAATCACCTCTTTTGACCTGCTGCCCACACTCCTTTTTATGCAGCCCAGGATTAAGTTGGCTTTCTGAGCTGCTAGTGCTCACTGCCAGCTCATCCACCATCATGCCCAAGTCTTTCTCCTCACTGCTGGTCTCAATTCCTTCCCCACCCAACCTGTAGCTGTGCCTGGGATTGCCAGGACCCGGATGTAGGACCTTGCACTTCATTTTGTTGAACTTCATGGGGTTTGCATTGTTCCACCTCTCAAGCCTGTCAAGGTCCCTCTGGATGTCCCATCCCTTCCCTCCAGCTGTGAGTGCCCCACACAGCTTGGTGTCATCAGTGAACTTGCCGAGGGTGCACTCAATCCCACTGTCCATGTTGCTGACAAAAATGTTGAACAATATTGACCCCAGCAGATATATTCTATATAGGGACGGCCTAAAAGGAGGTTTTATTCAGATTCATTCACATAGTTGACAATTGCTAACTCTTTTTCATGATTAATGCAAGATTACTAGTGTTGCAATTATTAATGCTGTCTGATTTGCTGAGTTCCACTTTATTGATTTTATTTTGATTGGAGTAAGACTGATTGCCACCTTGGAAAATAGAGTTGTCCTTGAATGACACAATTTAAGTATTACATTCCCTTAAACATTTATTAAGCCTCATGCTTTAATTAAACCTAAGTATTACCGGTAACTGTTGGAGGTGCTAAAAATAGGAGCAGCAGTAACTGGACATATCCAAAGGCCTTTTCCCTCTCACTAGAAATATCTAAATTGCTGTGGAAGAAATCAAATGCACCCAGTGAGGGTTTTGAGGGTTTTTTTGAGAGCTCAACTGCATTAAAATGTAACTTTTTTGTTGATGGTTCATGCAACACTTTTTACTGCTTAGAGGGAAAGTCTATTTTATGTATTACATGTCTGTTGGTTTTGTATTCTCTTAATGACTCTGTGAAAGTTAATGAGCTTTGGGGCAAAGGAGGAAGCCCGTTTGGCAAACTATTTTTCTGGATTCATAAGGTCTAGGCTCTATTTCTCTTACCTGTTGCATCATATTGGACAAATAATCTTTTTTTTCGTTGTATTTCCTCTCCTGTCTGTTTTGCTGCAACCTTAGTTTCTTTTTAATGAGAACCTTGCCAAATTTGATTATTTATCATTGTTTTTTTCTTGCTGTTTTTACAGGCTGCTACATTTGTTTTGCATGATATCTTGTGTCAACTTCTCTAACAGTTTTGCCATGTCCCACATACCTCTGTCAGTCACCGCAATGCCACTCTCACTCAGCAGTGAAGATCCACTTCTCTTGGCTCTGCCACACTGCTGTCAACCAGTATCTTGCTCATGTGCAGAAAGGACTAAAAATACCTCTTACTTTGTTTTTCTTTTTGTGTGTGTGTGTGGAGAACTTTTTACTCTGGAGATCTAGAGTTGTTCAACAATTCCCATCTCTTGTTTCCCGGTGACATTAGGGCAGTGCAGAGAGCACAGGCTGAATTCTCAGGGTCACATAGCCCAATTAATGGCAGAATAAAATGCTGGAAGCAATCATACAGCTTGTTCTGCTTATAAAAAAGTCTGTGTTCAGGCAGGTACCTTGATGTTTTACACAGCTCATGTTCCCTAGGATGAACAAGGCTATTTAATAAGAATGCATTTACTTCTGTCTTTGCACGTATCATAATAATAAAGTATTTTGCTAATATTTTCTGCATGACACATCTGTGCCTACTTGGAAATTTATCCATTCTACAGCAAAATAGCTACTGTTGAGTCAGCAGTTTCCTAATACGATGTAATAATAAAGAATGTAAGAGATTTTGGCAAAAGAATTTGCCTAGTGTATGCTGTTTTATGATTAGAGGTGGCATTTGGGCTTTCAGGTAAAGTGCCTGAAGAATTTAGATAATAAAATACTGTAGTTTGTGCACTTTTGCCTCCAAAAAAGAAATATCTGCTTGTTAGAAATAAAATAGAGAACTTAAACAACTACAAATTTGCTTTGGTCCAGTGCACTCTGGAAAAAATAGGGAGATTCTGTCTGTTGCCTTTTATTATTTAGCATTGCTCACTCAGGTGAGCAGACTCAAACATTGCACTTTTGGCATTTAATTTGCCAATGTTTCTATCTGTAGAAAATATAACAATATACATAATGAGACAGCCATAATCAGGATTTGCTAAGGTTTATTAATGCCTTATCAGGACTTTGGAAGGCTCAGCACATATGCAGTCTTCGTTTCTTCGCTTTATCTCACTTCATGAAATTTGAAAACAACCTAAGCTAAGGTGTTCTCCATGGCTCATTAGCTCCTCAAAGCTTTGGCAGAGAGGCATTGGTAAGATAAATGAACAACATGTAATGCTAAAAAAATTGAGATTTAGTTTTAATTGTATGACTGCAGTCAGGGATGGGCGCAAAACCGCGTCATGGCTACAGAAGCAATCTGTGTTTAAAGAATTATCCCTCTGTAATGGCTATTACTGTGTGTAGGCTAAAGGACTATATTTTTTCCAATAAAGTCAGGCTTTGAAAAGCAAAATTCTATGTATTATTTTGTGGTAATAGCTGAGCCTGAATGATATGTTAACCACTGTTTAAATCTGGTTCTTAAAAGACCTCAGCAGACACAGCCCAGTGTAACTGGAAACAGTTATGACAGTAACAGGTGAAATCCCATCTAATTTATCACAGTTTATATTGATAGAAGAATTCTGGTACATAGAGAAAAGATCAAATTAATTAAGGCTGTGATATTGTCTTATGTTACCTTCTTGGGCTATTCTAGATGAGTGTGTTTCTAATGGGAATACCCACATCCCAGAAGGTGTGCATGGCCTTTGTATACACAGGCTGAGAAATTTTTGTGGTGAGTGGATAGAGTGAATTTGGTTTTGGATCTGTTGGAACTGATTAGTTCTAATGTTTTGTTTTCAGACTAAATCCTAACAGATACTGAGCCTGTTCTCTCATGCTGACATGCCTACATTTCTGGGAAATTTAATTTCTCTAGTATATTTAAATCAGTTTGAACATATCCACTTTGACCTGGGAGCAAGTCATGGTGTGTACCTATTGTAGAGTGGAAAGCACTGTAGATGGTCCCAAGTGGCACTGCAATTGAATCCCCCAGGTCAGATTATTCTCATGTTACTGAGCTGGGGTCTCTGACTGCTTTAGCTTGGAGCTCCCTGCTCTGCCATCCAGTGTGCAGCATATGTTAGCCCTTGATTCCCTATTTTCAGGGTAGGATTCTCACTTAGTATTAAAATATCTCAGTCAGTATTGAAATACATCACAGAAATGAGGATCAGCCCAATGCTGTTTTTGTCACAAAGGGTTAATTTTTCAGGCCAGTGGGGTACCATTGTGGGTACTATGCCTAGCTGGTGCCCAGTGCTGTCCCACCACATAGATGCCCAAATCCAAAGAAACCAACTTGTGACTTCTTTAATTTCTGTAGTTCTGTATCATATATTGATGCAAATTACCCATTCTTCATGTGCTTTTTATTTGAGTAATTGCTTTCTACTTGTCCTACGTACACATAGAGGAACAGCACTCTTTCATTCATGGCACCATTCAATATCCTTTTTAGATATTGCCCAATCTGTACATCCTCTCCATAAGTGTTTTTTTCAGGTATTTGTTAGTCTTTTATGGATTGCTCCTCCCTGTTCTTTTCCACTGACCTTGGTGCTTGCAGGCTTGTTTCTCTCTCGGGCTGCAATTGCACATTTTTTTCCCCTTCCTAAATCTGTTATCCCAGTCATGCTACCAGCATTGCCTTGGCCAGTGGTGGGTCCATCCTGGAGCCAGATGGCATTGGCTCTGTTGGACATGGGGAAAGCTTCTAGCAGCTTCTCATAGAAGCCACCCCTGTAGCTCCCCACCCTGCCACTGAGAAGTTTGGAGGCTCAACAGTAGATTCAACTGTACATTAAACCTGAAACTAAGAGCAGATATTTACCTGATTTGAATGCCACACTGATGACTTAGCATATCTGGCCAGTTATGAGAGAGGAATTTCAGTGGAAATTATTTCGATTATAAAAACAGTGGGGAGGGATTAAGTCAGTAGTTTTGAAGGATTATCTACAGTCATTGATTGTCAAATCATAATTGCTCTCTGCCTTCGAGTCCTCTAGCTTTTTATGTCAAAGTACTATAGCTTTCTGAAGTCATGCTTTGAGAGTGAAGTGAAATTTGACATTAAATTTAGTAAAGTCCATTGACTTTGCAGGAGCAAATAGAGTCCAGGCTCAGTAGGCCTGAACAGCTTTGTAGCTGCCATTGTACTAAGAGGCACAGAACATGTTGGGTGCTTCACAGAGCACCTCGTGGAGAAAGAGGAGCCAGAGCAGAAGCACACATCTTTAAAATAGGTTTAATCTTTGTTTCAGGTGTGCTGTTTCACATATGAAATTGAGTCTTTCCTAATCAGGTAACCCATATTCCATGTATGACTTTTCCTTGTAATTCCTGGCCCTATATTACTGTATTAAGAGTCTATTGATCTCCTTTGACCTGCATACAGTGATTATATGGACTTGACTGTTCAGCCTGACACTCACCATTATCCAAACAT
Source organism: Acanthisitta chloris (assembly GCF_000695815.1). Taxonomy (NCBI): domain Eukaryota; kingdom Metazoa; phylum Chordata; class Aves; order Passeriformes; family Acanthisittidae; genus Acanthisitta; species Acanthisitta chloris. The sequence goes on from NW_008676410.1 coordinate 24,169, forward strand.
CCTTTTCAGGAGAGCTACTATCCAACCAGTCCTGGTGTGTACCATTGTATGAAGAACCTTACACTTTCCTTTTACCTTGGTCTGCCAGGCATCATGTCAGGTTCTCCTTTTAGTTTGGTGCTACCTGCAAATCTTCTGAGGGTTGCTGCTGCTTCATTAGCAGGTTGATGATGAAGATAATGAAATAAGAGTCCTGCCACCGACCTCTAGGATACTTTGCCCACTACAAGCAATGGTCAACAACCAGTTGTGTGCTGTCAGTTGGTGCTTTCAGAGTCTGTTTTTCAGAACATTTCCAGCCTGTCACTCTGCCTGCTCATCCAGGCCATGCTTCTCCACCTGTCAGAAGAATCTGCTACATGAAACAGTACCAGAGACCTGGCAGAGATAAGAGTTTCAGTTTCAGAATGGAGCAAACTTTCAAAAGAATTTTTAGAATGTCAGAGTGCCACTGTGTCCATTTTAAGTGAGCTTCAAATATTATAATGAAGTACAATACAAAAAACATACTTTCCTGAAAGTTTTGGATGGATAGTCTGAATTATACAAGTATGGGCAAGAGAACCTAACAATTTTTGAGTAATCATTAAAGTAGGAACATTTCATTACAGCAGCATCTTACATATACACGTATAACCCAACACAACTAAATGTGAATATTTTCCTATGTGAGTTAATACTTTTTAGTCTCAAGTTTTATTTAAAGTTGTGCACAATTTCATGCTTTAAAAATTTTCAAACTATCTGTTCAAAATATTCTGTCAGTCATAAAATGTCAGTTGAAATGATTACTGAAGAAACATCTACATTATTTCCCCAGCACTGGAAGAATCTGAGCTAAAGAAATCAAATTAACTTGTATTGTTTAGATTGAATTTCACTAATCAGAACTCAAGTACTACATACATAGGTTTGAATAGTACCCCCTAGTTAGGTAACATTTTGAGAAGGTTTCAAGGATATTTGACAGGCTGAACTGAACAAGAGTAAATCAAATCAACTCAATCATCATTTATGTAATGGAACAACTAATTTTGGAATTTGCTCAGGATGGATTGGCTTCCACTGGTAAATATTGATATATATTTCCTTATGATAGCAAGAGGAGTCTAGTTCTCTCTCCCTTTGACTAGCTCTTGGTGAGCTCTCACCAGATCTGACATGCAACTTGAGTATAGTGTCAGAGGGAAGATGCAACCTATGGTCTGCCCCCAAATACCCAGAAGGTGTGACCATTCCATCACATGTGTAGTATAATGAAACTGATGTCAACTGACCTGTGCAGTTAAGGATATGCTCCCTCTCATTGATGGCTTTGGACCTGTCTTGTTCATCATTCTTACAATCTTTTGGGAATTGCTGGGTTTGGGTATTTGGTGCATTTTCTTTTTCAGTCTCCCATTACTGTTAAATTAATGATAACTAATTCTGACAAGAAAAGAATGAAAGACATGAGTCTCTTCTTCCATTCCTTCTTCTGCTTTCATCTGAAGTAAAAACAAATTTTCCATGCTTTGATGATTGTAAGTGCCTGAATGGATTTTCTGCAAACTTTTAAAACAATTTTTTTCCTGTAAGTAACTTGAGTAACCAAGCAAAAAAAATATACATCATATCTGGGGACTACAGTACTATAATAAGCTTTAGAACATAGGCTTTTCTGATGAAAATTACTCTCCAGCAATTAGCCTAATACTATGATTAACTTTGAGGAGTTCAGTCTGGGATTTGGGGATTTTCTTTAATATGGTTACTTAACACTTTGATCTTTAAAATAGCCTTTTGCTTATTACAGCTTTTAAACATTTGTATTTATACTTGTGTCTTAAGAAACGAAAAGATCCTTTAGCTTATTAATAATACCAATTCAGGTGTGTGCATTTAACACCATTCAGAAAATATAAAAAGGCTGGCCTCCTGTGGAGATTGTTTAGAAAAAAAAGACAGAGGTGGGAAGATCCTGTGATATTCTCAGCTTTGAGTGCTTTCTGCTGTCTTCTCCCACACTGAGCTTAAGTGCTTCCCAAGACATGCTTGACTGTTGTGCCCTCGTCCACCTCTGCACAGTCTTTGAAGACACTGAAACAGTGACTGAACGTAGTGCTGCCATTCACAAATAACAATTGATCCAACCTTCCTTTTTATGGCTCTTTTTATGGTCCAAATACATAATCTTTAACATACTACTTATGCAAATTCACAGCGCTCAAGGCTAAGCATATAACTAGTTGATGGTTAATGGGACTGTCTGCGTAGATCACCAGTAGTTATTAAAAAAGTAAATATTTTGTATGTGAACTGATTCTATACTAATATAGAAGACATCTATTTTCCTTACTACCCTGGGCTTGTAGAATTATTTGCATTCACTTCCATATACTGCAGACAGTTGAATTTGCAATGCAATTTAAAGTTCTTTTGCCCTGAGACTTACAACAGGATTTGTGTGTGGTAGATAGAAGGAAAGGTAATAGGGAAAGCCTTTGAAGAGTGAGAGACAGTGTACTATAAAATAAAAAGTGAAGACTATTAGGCTGAAAAGTAAATTATGGAAGGCATGCCAGGAAGAGTGGAAAAACCTGTGGTCACTGTCAAAGCAGCAATTAAGAAACCTATGCAGTCTTTGCTACGTAATTTTCATAATGTTGTTAAGTTTTGGGTGTTTGAAAATTGGAAGGTTGGTTTGAGGTGGTTAAAAGACTTTAAATGACAACCATTTTTAATTAATGTGGGTTAGTCATTTTATTAATTGTCATTTACTCTGTAACAATGGAAATACTGGAAATTTAGTGAGACTAAGAATAGTGTTTAGAATTGTAATGAAACCATTCACTAAGAGTCTTAATTAAGCACCAGACTGTGTGCACTGCCCTTTAGTAGCAAGTCTTTTTTACTTCATTCTTCAAAAGAAGTACTTGCATCATTTCTCAGGGCTGCTGCAATACTGTAGCAAAGGGCCAAAATCATTAATCACAATAATGCAGCATAAGTGATTTCAAGCTTGTGTTTTTATTATCTGTGCTCAGCTCACTGAATATGAAGCTTCCACTTCACTTATTCCTGTATGTTTGTATTTTAACATATCTTCACATTCATTTAGATTTGCTAACTTTAATGTGCCAAGGTACAGTCATGGCAGTTAGCCATTTTCTAGAGCTCTCTATATCTCAATGTGTTTATCTGCACCCAGGAAATTATTTAATTGATAAACCAATTTTGCATGGTTCTGCTCCAATACAAAATGTTCTTGGGTATTTCACAAAGCTAAGTTGGTGTTGAAATAAATAGCTGCAGTCAATCACTTGTTCTGATGTTGAAAGATTTGGATTTGAGCTCTAAAGTTAATGTGAGTGTATGTTATCTGAAGAGTGGCTGATCGTACAGCCAGAGCATTACTCATAGCTCTAATGTTCAGTCCAAATTTCAGAACATTTGTGGCTAATTTGTTTTCAGACAAATATTTGCACGGTTTTTCCAGAAACAAAAAATAAAGTTCCAAATACCCAAACAGAAGCTCATGGAAAGACAGTAGATTTTTTTGCAATAACTTGGTTATGATTATCCAAAATTATGTTGTTACAGTTTTAACAGCCTGTTGGATCTAAGCATGTGAGCAATTGCAGTTTTGACTATTGTAGAGATTCCTTCCCTGCAATTTGTATGTGAAAGTCTGAAATGCACTTTTTTACCATTTTGGCCTCCTCTGATATCTCCTCCCTTCACATCTGCTGCTCAACTTTCAATATTGATTAAATGTCTATACTCTGTTTGCTGTAATCAAATTATTTAGTAAGTCTTGCTAAAATGAATAAAAAAATAATTAAAACAAAAAGCTAAACCGGATTTGTTTTAAAAATGAATAAATGAATGATCAAATAGCTAACAGCATGGTTTGATGTGAGTCCTATTTATCAGTGTATGAGCATGGAAGAGAACTTGCAAAACTGCAGTCCACTGTTTTGTATGTATTTATAAATAAGTGTCAATAAGAATATTCTATGCAACTTGCCAAAGAAACACAGATATTATATTATTATAATAGTTATTCTCATGGCTAGCCAATGAATCTAAAGCAGATAGCAATCTCTGGTTAGAGAAGCATTGTCCCTCTTTTACAAAGCAAACTGAAGCATAAATTAAATAATTTTCCTGGTGTTTTATATGAATTCTCTTCTACTGGGGAATTTAAGTAAATTCATTACTGTATTTAGTTGTAAAAAATGAATTTCAATCTTCAAGGCTAAATATAGCAGCATTTTTGTCTTTATATACTTGAACTTTATCTGTGCTGGTGAATTGATCTTTAATAATGCAATCTGGTTTTGGTTGTCTTCCATTACCTCATTTTCTTGCATATATGTAGGTATTTTGTGCCAGGATCTTAATTTAATCTTTAAACGTAAGCACACGCAGATCTATGTTGAGGTCAGAGAACTATTCCCACGGGATGAAAACAAGCAAGGGAGAAATTTAGTTGTATGGTGAAAAAACTTTGATGCAGAGATATATTAAGTTGTGAAAGAGTCATCTCAGGGAAATGTTAGAAACTCATTCACTTGAGACTTTTATAACTGGAATTGACAAAACACTAGAAAATGGTCTGTAGAGTGAAAGTTGTGCAGTGTAGAAACTAGATGAAATCTGATTAATGGAGCTTTTCAGTCTTGAAATGCAATGATTTGGGGATAGTGAGATGAATCACATCTGTGGTATATACTTCAGACTTCATGTGTTATCAACACTATCTAAAAATTGACCCATTTAGGCACTGAATATCTAACTTGCTTTCCTTGTTCTCCCTTGATAGCTAGCTTGAAAGAAATAGTTTGGATAATGGTAGCCTACTCCATTTGCAATGCATGATGGTGCATTAAAGAAAGGTTTGTGAAAATATCCTTGAAACAATCCTGGTATTGACAGACTGGGTTTTATTGGGGGTTTTGGTTGTTTGTATTTTTGCATTTTTACAGCACCATTAAGATGTCTGTTGCAGTTCTCCTTCTTAAAGTCTGTTTTTATGGCCAAGTATGAAAACCTGTTCATTTTCTATAGCTGAAATGACTCAATCTTAATGAACTACAGAGTTTTTTTGCAGTTGTATTTCCCTTACAAGTCCAGGTTACACCATTACATCATTGACATTCCCTAGCATTCTTTTGTCAGCAGAATTTTATGCATTTGTTTAATCTGTAGAAAATCACAAGATCCCAGCAGTTGACAAAACAGAAACTTGGTTTTTTTTAAATTACTTTTTAAAATCAAATTATTTCTGTGCTGTTAGGTGTTGGGTTTTTGCTTGTTTGTTTTATTAAAAAAAAAAGAAGAAATTGGAATTGTTCAGAAATTCACTGTTTCAGGTCCCTTAATAGCCACTAGAGCAGTGATCAAAAGTCTATAAAGCTAAATGCTATAAGCTACAGCTTATAGCAAGATCAAAGCTCTGTGCAGGAATTTGAATAGGTTTGTCACTAAATTTGCACAAAAGCTTTAGGAAACTGTTGCAGAAGTTGTGAAGTTTCCTCAAGCTAAGGTTTGACAATTAGATGCTATTAAGCCATTTAAAGCAAACTGGATTTGCAATATAAACATAATTTTTCTTTAATAGCCTTTAAAATGAGTGTCCTGAAAGATGCTCTGATTAGTTGTGCTTTAGTCTTTAAGGTCACTTTAATGAAAACCTGATCTAGAATATTTCTGTGCTGGTGCTATTTTAGTATAAAAGCCATGGAATTTTGCCTTAAGTTAAAAATTACAAAAGAGGACTCATTTCACTATTTGCTCTACTTATATTTTCTTTTGATCCCTACAGACTTCTCTTGTGCAGAACTTTCATTTGCTGCATTGGTTTTATCTGATTGAGATATGGGGTCAAGTCTTGATACTATAAATCCAAAAATAGTGTGAAAGCTCAAGCTAATGTTAATCTGGTAATACTTGGATAACTTAGTAAACTTGCAACCTGAAAGTGCTTGTCAATTCAAAGTCATTGGAAATTCAACTGGTAGAGGTGCCAGCTGGATCAGAACTGAATGAATTGTGGCTTAATTCCCAATTTGTTACTCTGAAACATACACCTTCATATTGGAAAAGCAAATATTTCCAGAATCAGACATATTTTATGTGTTGGGCTGGAAACTAAATCAGGGCTGGTCTGGATTGGCATTGCTACCTGGAGATACAAATCTCCTGCAACACTGGGAAGACTTTTTCTGCTTAAAATCAAGGACATTGCATGTGAATGTGGTCTGGGAAAGAAAGTTGCTCTGCTGTGGTCGTGCAGTGGAGCAGAATCGGATTTAGTATTTGGAAATGGTTTTCCAAACCTAGAGAGATTTCGAATAAAGCTCACTTCAGCATGTTGAAACTTCCCAAAGAGGATGTAACCAGGAATAATCTTAAATCGAGGTGGTTTTCCCTCCCCCACACATGCTTTGGAGAATTTTCACTTTTTATTAGCTAATAGAAGTTCACTGTAGAAGATCAATAACTTACATGAACAAAGATTCCTGAGAAGGTCCAAATTCCTATGACAGAATTTGGTCAAAAGTTTCCAAAGAACCTTAATGCTGATAATTTTCAATATTGGAAAGGCAAAACAGTGTTTTGGTAACTGAACTGTTATTTGCTCTTTACCAACACTATAATGTCTGTACTCTGTATGGATCTCCATGAGTTGTTACTACCAATGTATCAACTTTTGCATCAAATCTCTCCTTAATATTCTCCAGTAATTTCCATTCTTTATCTGCTTCAGATGTTTTGTCTGGGGTGCCCCTGGGGTAACAGCAACAAAGTCCTAAACTGGATTGTACATTCTGCCTAGTTTTTTTACTTTAGGAGTCCTTGTCACAGGAAAATATTCTCTCCAACCTAAATATTGTAGGTACCATTTCTCAAATGTCACTGCATAATACTGTGAATTCCCTCATCAATTAGGGACTAATTATGAAATGTAATTTGTTAAATGCATTCAAGTAGAAAAGAGTATGTCTGAAAATATTTCTTTTTCTGAATGCTATGTTGAACTAATTGTCCCTTGTGAGTGTCATGGTTAGTAGGACATGATTTGTGAATGTTCTGCACTCCTGTTGTTAGGTTAGGAGTTTACACATAGGGGTGTGTGTGTGTGCACATACAAGTAGTGACAATTTGTAATTTCATATTGATGTTTTCACCATCAGAGACTCTAAATCTTACAGTTAGAAGGCAAAATTGATGGCTTCAAAAGTTAGGCTGTCAGATATAAATGTTTCAAATGCTGGCCTCGCTTCAATCACACCCAGAACATTTGTTCAGAAATCATTCTGGTGCAGGAGATTTTGAAAATGCAAGATTTTTCTCCTGTTAAAATGCTTGCACAGTTCCACTGCAGTTAAGATTGTTTGGCTCCACCAAATTAGTGAAATGGAGAGATTCCTTTTACATTTCTATATAGTTTATAGTCTTCACTCTTTGTCTTAAAGCCCATTGAAGAAAAATGTAATTCATATAAAACTTATGGGAACTGGAAACTTTAAGATTTATTTAATCAGCTATGTAATGCTCTGCCAGATATCAGTAACTTTTGAGCTTGAGAATCCTGTTGATAAAAATTTGAGTATTTGTAGATTTGGACAGCAGAACTAATACTGCACTGGCAGCACTTTGCATCTGTTCCCAACTTTTGAAAGCAGCAGTTTAAAATGTGCCATCTGTAATCACCAACTGCTTAAAAAGAGGATAATGACTCTTTGCTATTAGCTATTAACATGGATCAAGACATTTAAAAGATCTTGTGAGCCAAACTGTGTGATATTTATTCAAGTAATGCTTTACTGGGAATGGGCTGTAGGTATGAACTGCATCACCCATCCCATGTGCTTCATCCTATCTCTCCTACAGCATAAATACAGTAACATATCATATTTTCTTTGTTTTGGATGATCTGAGACCCTGCTGGATTAATTAATGCTCATTCTCTTACTTTTTTTTTTTTTTGCCACCTTCTGCTGCATTTCTTGCTGAGCTGTTTATTCTCCTGATGGCATTACCAAAGGCATTAGTGCATTCCGTGCCTGTTTGACCTCTCCTCTGATCGTTGAGTAGCAACTCTGTCTTTGAACATATCTGTTTCTGGTGGTGTTAAATCACTGTGGTACCTGTACAGTTGGGAGGCAGGCCAAAACAATTTCTCCATAACAGCAAATGAGGTTAATAATGTAAAAAAATGTAGTGCTTAAATCCTATCTCTCGCATAAATACAGTAACATATCATATTTTCTTTGTTTTGGATGATCTGAGACCCTGCTGGATTAATTAATGCTCATTCTCTTACTTTTTTTTTTTTTTTGCCACCTTCTGCTGCATTTCTTGCTGAGCTGTTTATTCTCCTGATGGCATTACCAAAGGCATTAGTGCATTCCGTGCCTGTTTGACCTCTCCTCTGATCGTTGAGTAGCAACAGTAACATATCATATTTTCTTTGTTTTGGATGATCTGAGACCCTGCTGGATTAATTAATGCTCATTCTCTTACTTTTTTTTTTTTTTTGCCACCTTCTGCTGCATTTCTTGCTGAGCTGTTTATTCTCCTGATGGCATTACCAAAGGCATTAGTGCATTCCGTGCCTGTTTGACCTCTCCTCTGATCGTTGAGTAGCAACTCTGTCTTTGAACATATCTGTTTCTGGTGGTGTTAAATCACTGTGGTACCTGTACAGTTGGGAGGCAGGCCAAAACAATTTCTCCATAACAGCAAATGAGGTTAATAATGTAAAAAAATGTAGTGCTTAAATTGAAGTTTCCCTAGAAGCTTCAAATTCCCTTTTCTGTAATCAAGCAAGGTCTCCTGACTTTTTTGGTGGCAGAGGTTTGTGAACATCAGTTTTACTAGATGTCAGAACTCAGCAGCTAAAGGTATGTTTAGGTCTCCAAGCCATCTTCATGATTTCAGCACTAAGGATTTAACTTTTACAGAGTAAACTAATATGAAAAATCAGCAGCCTCCCACTGGGGTATACAATAGCTTTCTGCAATAAACTCTTTTAATTTCCTGCATTTTAATGAAAGTATATTCTGCGATGGAGATTTTAAAAATTAGCAAACTGTTAAATGGTTAGTGCAGTTACAACAGTGATGGGAAATTATCATTTTGACTTAACAGAGTCAAGATACCTTTTCAATTCAACCGCCATGTACAAGGCTGTATCTTCAAAAAATTCATTTATATGCAAATATTCCTGCATTTAAAGTATATTCTGCGATGGAGATTTTAAAAATTAGCAAACTGTTAAATGGTTAGTGCAGTTACAACAGTGATGGGAAATTTATTCTGCGATGGAGATTTTAAAAATTAGCAAACTGTTAAATGGTTAGTGCAGTTACAACAGTGATGGGAAATTACATTCTGCAATGGAGATTTTAAAAATTAGCTAACTGTTAAATGGTTGGTGCAGTTACAACAGTGATGGGAAATTATCATTTTGACTTAACAGAGTCAAGATACCTTTTCAATTCAACCGCCATGTACAAGGCTGTATCTTCAAAAAATTCATTTATATGCAAATATTTTGGAAAGTGATGCATACATGGCCTAACTGTGGCAAAATGTATGTGAATCTTGTGGCCAATGTGGGTTTTCTTTTTCCATAACTTTAATTGCTACAGAAATTCATAGTAGGTTAGGGAAGAAATAAACATGCTGAAAGCTGAAGAAGTACATGGCAGGGAGACTAAAGTAGAAGGAATTTATTAGGAAATACTTTAAGGAGATCAATATTTACACAGTTTCTATAATAAATCTACAAAAATAACTTACAGCAAAGTTTGACTCGCTCGTGAAGATTTATAGCACAGAAATACTAGGGCTTAAAAATAAATGCATAAAACTTGTTTATATTTGAAGGTAATGTCTCCAGGTATTTGGCTGATGCATGATCCCACAGTGTATGGATGGGAAGTTCCTCTTCCCCTAGATTCATGTCAATTGCATAAAGCAAAATTGTGTATCTAAATGGATTGCCTTGATTGAACTTTAAAGTGCAGCACAGTAATGCTTGCAGCATGGCAGTCAGCAATAGGTGCAGTGTGTGTATGGCAGTAAAGGTGGATTTGTATATCAAGAGATAAACAAAGGGTAAAAATTATGCTGTAAAGAAATAAGTGAAATTGTAAAAAATGATTTTGACAGGAATCTCAGAGTAATGATATGAGGCTTTTAAATGACTAGGAGAAGTCTGGAAAAAAAGTTTTACTAGCCAGTAAATTTCCTGGACTTTTCACTAAGAGCCTGAGCAGCAGAATGCAGTGCTGTGATTGCCTGTCTCTCTATTTTGTAACCCTTCTTTTGGTTTAGGGTTTCTTTGGGGGGACTGAGGATTATTAATAACAGAAAAGTCCTAAAGAAAATCAACACTGTTGTAAATATCTAGTGGAGGGTGGTTTGCAGTGGCTGCTGAAAGAACATGCATCAGATGAGAAAGTATATTAAAAATCTGGCATGTTCCACCTGGATATTTTTAACACATTCCAGAAAATGTGACTGATTCCCCTATCTGCTCACACTTTTCTCTTTGAGCACTAGCTGTCACATTCTTGCTGCATGCACCACTTTTTTCAATAGGTTCTCTCTTTTTCACTCTATGCCTCCTCTTATTACTCCATTATGAAGATTATAAACATATGAAATTGATCTCAAAATAGAATTACCCAGTCCTATTAACTTCGCTGACTAAGAGAGACATGTAAAGCTTTTCATTGTCATAATTTTAAAATTTGATCCCATATTTGTCTTGAGGGGGGTTAGTTTTGTTTGAGGTTGGTTGGCTGGTTGTTTTGTGTTAGTTTTCTTTTTTTTGTTTCATAGGAGACTAGCTCTGACTCAGGACACTTTCTGCTGAAAAATATTGACAAGCACAGAAATAAACTGACTAGACTTGTCTTTACCTTTTCATTATGAAGAAAATATTTCCCTCTTTTAAATTTTTTTTAGATTAACTCTGAGAACTAGTCTTTAGCTGTGGGGACAGTGTTTGGGTTTGTTTGTGGTATCTGTTTGATTTTTTCCAAAGAAGTGTTTTGGTAAATCATTTATGCAATAGCCATTTGGACAAGTAAAAACCATTGTTATAAAGACAAGCTATGTGGATTCTATTTTTTATGGGTTCTGGAAAATAGCAAATATTTGCTTATGTTATGAGTAATAAGTTCAAATGCTCATTGCATAGATCTTTGTATATTTAGACAAAAACATCTTTAATAGCTTAATTCATCATCGTATGTGGAATGACAATAATATTTGTACTTTCTCAATTCCATCTCAATATTTATAAGGCTCAAAGCAGTTGCTTTTTTCTCCACACTGATTTTTTGAAATAAATGGTAATAAGAGAACTGATTCTTCTTAGGTAAACTTGACTCTTTTCACTATACTAATTAGCTGCTATTGATTAGTACAACACTGTGAAAATATATAATGTGTCAAAGTCTGAGTAAGTCTCATTTATCCATACAAACATTGCTATTTCTTTAATTTTTGTCAAGATTCAATTTCACTCAAGAATCATTATTAACTGGCTTTAGCTATGATAGGCTTTATCTGCAAAGATTTTGAAGCATGTGATACAAACTCATTAATGTCAACGGAACGGACTTTTCTGTTGGCTTTAACAAGATTTAATTCAGGTACGGAATATACGGAAACTGCTGAAAAAATACATCGTTATACCAAGATACTGAACTAAGTTGTGACCTGATTGTGGTTTGAGACTGTAGAAATGCTGCTTTACCTGGAATGGAGAACCACTGCAGCAGGGAGGCTGATTGCAAGTCAGAGACCATCTCCTTGTCCAGGCAGGCTGTGCTTTGAGAAGGGCACTGGCTGCCTGCCAGCCTACATCAGGCACAGTAGCTCCTTTATGGCTATTAATATACAGGCCACTTAGAGTTACTCTTAGAATTGGAGTTTTAAAATGAGATTTTTATCTTTAAATGACTAATAATACCATAATAATAGTAACAAAATCTCTGCAGTGTTTCTTTTGCCTTCCATTGTTTTCCATTATTCGCTAGTAGAAAGTTAAAGGCTTTGCTCACTAAAAAGATCACTTGGTGACTTCTTTGTGTTAAAGGAATGTTTTACAGTCAAAAGGAATTTACAGTGGCAGTGTTCTGAGTTGATTATTGACCATTGCTCTTCACTGGGGAAGGCAGGATCCATAGAAAAGAACCTGTGTAGTGCTTGTGAAGTTATGAAACACTTTAAATAAGCATGATCTATAAAAGAGTACAGAGCATGGGAATTATTGTGTGTGTCAATTATTAAAAATTATTTGAAGGAACAATATTAGATATCCAACAGCTGAAGTAAGCAGAGACTCCTATTAGTTTAATGTGTATCAGCAACTCAAGAAATATTTAGCGATTTTAGAAAATCTGACTCGAAGCCAATTATATTCTGGTGGGTAATGCTGCTTGAATCAGAATAAGGTATTATATACTTTTATTTCCTTTTAATTCAACTGCATTTAGACAATTATGCTTTAAAGCAATGAAGATTGAAGTAATCATCCAATGGAATTAATGTGGTTGTGTTTAAGTGAAATCACTCTTTTGATTTCAGATCTATGTTAGGCTGCAAATGGCAAAACTGAAAGTTCAAAACCAATCATTGTGAAGTCAAAGAAAAGGGGCAATGCTGTCAGTAATGGTATCTCTCAGACAAGAAGTCTGAACGGGGAGTTTGATGGCCTTCGCATTTTAAAATTTATGGGAGAAGGAGAATCTTTCCTATTCTGCCCTCATTTTCTCCCAGGTCAATAAAGTTGTGATTGCAGTGCTTGTATTGAGGGGATAGCAACCTGAACAAACAAGAAAACAGAAATGAAAGCAATGTGTGCTGGTTTGGGCTGAAGTGGAGTTAACTTCCTTCACAGTGCTAGTGTGGGGCTATGTTTAGGATTTGTGCAGGGCACAGGGTTGATAATATTGAGATGTTTTAGTTATTGCTGAGCAGAGCTCACACAGAGCCAAGGCCTTTGCTGCTTTCCATACTGCTACGCTGTAAGAAAGTTCGGGGTGCATGGGAGA
>NW_008676410.1:37587-73467 GCF_000695815.1 Acanthisitta chloris
GTTCGTGTGTAGCTAGGATTAAACTGCGACACAATCATACTGATGTGTGTCACCACTCCCCACCATATCTCTAACACTTTTTGTAGATGTAATTCCCACCTACACACAGATGCCATTGGAAGTATCCTCTTTTCTAGGTACTCTCCAGGGAAACACTTGGGTGCAGTGGATTTTTGTGTTGCCCTCTGGGGAACCACTTTCTCCGGACATGGTGGAGCTGAAGGTTGAGGTTTCTTTAGTTGGCTACAGCACTTCAACATCCCTTTTATTCTGATAGAACTAAGTGTTTGAGTTGCTTGGGCAGCTAAAAAGTTCAGAACATTGAGCCTTCTGTTCTTCTAGCTCCTGCACGGTTAAAGCCCAGACAGCACACAGCACCACCAGCATCAGAAAGATATCTCCTTTCTGGCTCCAGATATGTCAGAGTAGGATCTTTGAGCATATACCAGAGATGTAATTCAGGCTGAATTGGACCATCCTGGAACAGTTTGCAGGTGTGGCCAGCAGAAAACATATGTCCTCTTCCTTCCATACCCATTATTCAGATTTGTGTGATGACAGGGAGTTTGGAGGTGCTGGCTGAGGCAGAGTGAGCAAACTGGTCACTGGCCCTAAGCTGTTAATGTGTCTGTCTGCAGTTCATGATCAACAGTGTGCCAGGAGTAAGGCCAGGTGTGCCCTGTCTTGAAAAGCCTGTGCCAGAGGGACACTAAGGAAGCAGTGGGTCTGCAGTGTGGATGGCAGCAGCATTGGGTTGGCCTCAGTGTGAGGAGTCTCATGGGGTAGTTCATAGGTGACTGAGGAGACTGAGAAAATACTAACTTCCCATGTCTTTTTTTTTTCCTAGAGATTTAAGGCTTCGAAACACTCTATAAAATGACAAATTATTATGATAGTCTGAAGATTCTTAGCATAACAGCGACTCTTAAAACACATTCTTTTTCCCACAGCTGCTTATTTACTAACAGTCAGCCTGCTGATTGGAGAGACATAACCTATCATCAGATATTTGTGTCAGAACTTGAAAGAGAAGTATCTTTTGGCAAAGTTCTAAATGCAAAACAGTAATAAAATTCCTACTTTTCAGGGATTCAAAACCAGAGAGTTAATCTTTCATTTCAGTATGTGTGGCTGATAGGTCTGAAATATTCATATCTTGAATTCAGGTACTCATCAGAAATAAATATCTTTTTAGTTGCTCGGTTAGTTCTTGCTGTAAATGACTCAGAATATGTGATATATTTCAACAAATGCTTTAGTTGTGTATATGTTTCCCGTTGTGCAGTATGTGTTCTTGTTAATTGAACATTGCCTCAAAATCTTGGTTGATTCTCCTTAGTCTTTAAACCCATTTTAATGAGTATTTTATAACATTCTGCATTTTCTGGAAATAGTTCAGTTCAACACAACTCCAGTGGGAAAAAAACCAATCTATCTAATTACTGCATGGTAGCAAAAAGGGATATGTAGTCAAGGGACTTAGGAAGATACAGATCTAGGATGTATTTCTGTATAGGAAGCAGAAACTCCTAAGGACACCTAGTTTCTGTGGAGAAAAGAAATCCACCTGGATTCAAGAGGAGAAGGTCATCAGTCCTTGTTAGGCATATTTTTCCCAACAGAGAGGTTTGTGTGAATGAAAGCTCTGGAACTCCTGATGCACAGACAGGAGTTGAGAAAAATGGGCTTGAGAATTCAGGAGGGAAAATAAAGACCCTGATGGACAGAGTTGGGTCATTTCTGTGATGCTAGGATAAATTTTTCTTTTCTTTTGATTTTTTCTTCATATTTCTCTGAAGATGCTGCTGCCAGCACCATCTCTTTATTGCTCAAGTCCCTTTGTTACCTAAAATTCTCTTACTTAAAAGCTATGTACTAGGCAACTTGTATTAGGAATTATCAAGGTTCAGCTTTTAGGAGAGAGACTGATTTATCCCTTTTCTTTTAGAAATCCTATAGTTTGATGGCATTGTTAACTTTTCATTGTGCATGTTGTTTTCTGGTACATCTTTATTCTTAGCTCCAGGAGAATGAATGCATAAATAAAAATCCACTGTTCCTCTGCTGCTCTGCTGCCATTTTAATCCCTATTTATCTCACTCTAGGATGCCAGAGAGGAAATTTAATGTTGAGTATTGGTTCAATAAATGTCAGAGAGGGCAGGCACTTTATATCCTCTTTTGCAATAAACATTTAGTTCTCCTGACAAAGACAGCATTAGAATAACGAGAGAGAAAAGCTGGTCTAGTGGCCTCTGCTTCTTTCAGCAGATGAAAATATGTAGTGGTACTGGGGACCAAGTACACAAACCTGACTCTCCAGAAGTGGTAAATATGTTGCTAGGGATTTAGATACTTTTCCTGATAGAAGTAAATATTTCTTGTTTAATAAGTTGAACTACATGAGACTTGGTCTTACAAAATGCCAGTGCAATTTTCCTCTCATCTGTAACTGTTCTGTAGGCATAAACTTTTCATGAATGTAGTCTCTTTGCACATGTTATATTTTGTATGCTTTGTTTGCATTAAAATAAAAATATAATTACATCTCTTACCACTCAGGGTATTGAATGGCATGAGACTTATTAAGCTAAACTTGCTTGTATTATAGTGCAGGATGAGTATTAGTTAGGAAAAGGCAGAAGTGCACATTTAGAATATAACATCATGCAAGTTATCTAACCATTGTTACCATGTCAGGTAAGTTAAGACAACAGGCTAAAGAATTTACTATGCAATTGTTTGTTTTATGCATAATTAGTATTTGTCCTGTGTATTTTACAGTGAGGAAAGTAAATGTTTCTCAGCTAGAAGTACTGAAGTTAAATCTCTTAAGTATGATGTATCTGCCATACCTGTCATAATAGTTCCTTCCTTCTGCATTCATCAGGAGACTGTGGGGTAACTAAGCATAATTTCTAAGGGAGCCTTGCAAAGGTGATGAAGTAGTGTCATGAACAGGTATAAAGACATCTGAGCAACATGTGTGATAGTTTAAAAAATGTAGCAATAACAGTTTATAACATTTTTTAGAATCGACTATTATATCACATATATAATAAACACCTGATGGGTAATATTATATATGCAGGCATTTTATGTGCATTGCATGTATGCAATTTCCTGTACATGCATTTCATATACTAATACATAGTTTTATGTTCTTTACCAATGAGCTTTTCAAATACATGTAATTAAAAATTCTCCTCAGTCCTCAAATCTAATATTTCTCATCTTTATACATCCCCATGACTATTTGAGAGTCTTTCCATTTCTTTCAAAGCTTTTCTTAAGACATTTTTGCTTTTTCTTTAAGCTTGTGTTTAAAAACAGGGGAAAAACTCAACACGAAGCCTGCAATTTGAATAAAGGATAGAATTAAAAATGCACTTTAGAGACAGACTTTCATCCCTAAGTGTGGTGAGTCCTTTATGCTAAAGCTCTTCTGTTTTAAGGTGTTTCAGGTACTTGCTAATCAAAGTAAAAATGACTTAGCAAGTGCGAATTTCAGTCCTTTTCTCCTTGATAAAATGCAGATGGCTGACATGACTCAAACCATTGACAAAACATAACTTTCAGCCAAGGAGAAGAGAAGCAGAAAAAATTTTCAAAACCTGTATCTAAACTTCTCCCAGGCCCTTAAGGCTGGATATAATCCCTGACCATCAGTTTATATGTTTGGCAAATACCGAAGTACCAGAGAGCTGAGGACTGGGGTATGTAGAACTAGTATGTGTCAATCAGTTTGTGCTTGGATTTAAAGAGAAAAAAAATGCACTGAGACCAAGTGGCCAGATAGATACCAGGTCAGTGAGAAGGGATCTTGATGCTCAGAGTGTGACACAAAATGAAACATGCCATTGCAAGAGCAGCAGGTGTTAGGCTGGGAATTACAGACAACAGTGTCACTTGCAAGACTTGATGAACAAGTGCTTATCACTTCTGTGGTGCTCAACATCAGTGATGTCTCAGCTGAGGCACTGCAGTGCCCCAGTACCTGATCATGGCCTTGGGTGGAGCAGCAAGAGCCGACTCATTTGGAACACAGCAGCCTTGGAGGAAAGACTGCTTGAATGGGAGTTATCAGCCTGGACACAGGAGGTCTGGAGGAGTAAAAGGGCTGGAGTATCTGAGCACATGAACACATCTTGCAAAGAAAAGGTGTAAGAGAAAAGGAGAAGAATGCTGTGGCCAAGCATTGACACAAAGTCAAGTATAGCCAAGACAGTGGCTGGAGATTCCCTCTTGACTGTATTAAACAGAGTCTGGCAGACTTATGCAGTCAAGCAACTGGTTCCTGGACCTGGAGTTAGCTGGGGCAGGAATGGCACATCAAATTTGTTCTGAACAGATGCAAAATTTCAAAGTGTAGGGACTGCATGAAGACTGCAGAGTACGGCTGCTGAGCATCCTGGGCTGCCTCATGACTGGAGTCAGGTTGTAGCAGGGATGTGCCTGCAGACTCTGGTGTCTGTCTTCTGTCTCTGCAGTGCTCTGTATTCATCCACTGTTCTTGGATCCGGCCCCAAGCTTTCAGCTGACAGCAGCCATATCCTGGAAGTAACGATCCTGTTAAATAACTATCATGTAAGCATGTCATTCAGGCTGTCAAGAACACGGAGGCCAAGCATGATCATTTCTTCTCCCCTTCCTCTTTCCCAATTAATGAGCTTGTTACATCTTTCTGATAGTTTAATTATTGAAAATTGTGGCCATGAATCTTGATGAGATGCAAATGAGGATGCCATCTGTTGATCGGCGCTGCGTGCTCCCCAGGCTCAGCGCTGAGTGTTGAGCTGGTTCTAGGGCTGCTTGCTCTAATTCTCTTGTACATGGGGGTGGTCACAGAAGGAATCTGATTCACAGGCCTGGAATGAGTGGTACTCTCTTTGCCCTCATAGTGAGTTTATTTCAAGCAGCAGAAGGAAAAGTTTCCTTACAGATAGCCACTACAGGGAGATAGGACTCCCCCAGCATGGGTTTAGAAAAGGCAGGTCCTGCTTGTCCAGTCTGATCTCCTTCTATGACAGGGTGACTGCATGAGTGGATGAGGGAATGATTGTGGATGTTGTCTACCGGAACTTTAATAAAACCTCTGGCACGGTTTCCCACAGCAGTCTTCTGGAGAAACTGGCTTGGACTAATGACTCTTTGCTGGGTAAAATACTGTCAGGGTAGCCGGGCCCAGAGAGTGGTGGTGAATGGTGCCACATCCATCTGGGGGTATGTCACAAGTGGTGCCAGGGTTCAGTATTGAGACCAGTCCTGTTTAATATCTTTATCAAGGATCTGCATGAGGGTATTGAGTGCACCCTTAGTCAGATGACACCGAGTTGGGTGGGAAGGTTGAGCTGCTGGAGGGTAGGAAGGCTCTGCAGAGGAATCTGGACAGGCTGGATTGATGGGCTGAGGCCAATTGTATGAGGTTCAGCAAGGCGAAGTGCAGGGTCCTGTACTTGGGTCACAATAGCCCCAGGCAGTGCTGCAGGCTGGTAAAATGGCCACCAGAAAAGGACCTGGGAGTGTGGGTCGACAACGGCTGAACATGAGCCAGCAGTGTGCCCAGGTGGCCAAGAAGGCCAGTGGCATCCTGGCTTGTATCGGAAATAGTGTGGCCAACAGGACTTGGGCAGTGATTGGCCCCCAGTACCTGGCACTGGTGAGGCTGCACCTCTAGTCCTGTGCTCAGTTTTGGGCCCCTCACTGCAAGAAAGACTGAGGTGCTGGAGTGAATCCAGAGAATAGCAATAAAGATGGGGAAGGGTCTGGAGAGTAAGTCCTATGAGAACCAGCTGAAGGAGCTGGTGGAGTTGAGCCTAGAGTAAAGGAGGTTCAGGGGGGGCCTTATCTCTCTCTACAACTACCTGGAAGGAGGCTGTAATGAGATGGAGTTAGGTCTCTTTTCCCAGGTAACAAGTTACAGAATGAGAATAAATGGTCTCAAGTCACACCAGGGGAGGTTTAGATTGGATATTAGGAAAAATCTCTCCACCAAAATAATTGTCAAGCCCTGAAACAGGCTGCCCAGGGAAGTGGTGGAGTCACCATCCCTGGAGGTATTAAGAGACATGTAGATGTGGCCCTTGGGGACATGGTTTAGCAGAGGACTTGGTAGTATTTGATTAATGGTTGGACTCTATGATCTTAAAGGTCTTTTCCAACTCAAAGCATGCTAGGATTCTGTGATTGTTCCATAGTCTGAGGAAAAATACACATGTGAAATTACTGTCTGTTCTTCACTCCTGTAACTAATTCAGTTGAAGGTGCTTCTTCTGACTGTCCAGACAGGGCCCTGCTGAAGCACACCAGGCTGTTTCCTGCTGTCCTGCCCAGCCCAGCACACAGGTATCCTTGCAAAGGGAGGTAGGCACCTTGATTAAAAATTTAACATCTGCTATTCTGAGAGCAGTGGCCCATCTAGACTCTGTAAAAATGGTCAGTAAGAGATGGTTAACAGCACAGGCAGTGGGCACAGGAAGAGGTGAGATCTCAGCACCTGCTATTTTGCAATTTCAAAACACCCAGAGCCAGGA
Source organism: Acanthisitta chloris (assembly GCF_000695815.1). Lineage (NCBI taxonomy): Eukaryota > Metazoa > Chordata > Aves > Passeriformes > Acanthisittidae > Acanthisitta > Acanthisitta chloris. The sequence goes on from NW_008676410.1 coordinate 44,120, forward strand.
GCTGCATGATAGGTGGAGGTAACCTTTGTGAATGTGCCTCCTCCTGTCTTGAAGATCTTCTTTTGATTTCTACTCATTCTTTGAAGGTGAGTTACCTACTTTAATGTGCTTTGTGTGGAGGAGTGCTTTTTTTAAACTGCAGGCTGATAACATCATTTGGCTCTGTCTGGTTCTTGAATTGTGAATAATCATTTCCTATTCACCTTTTCCAGGCTGTTTAAAATTTTAGAGTGGTTATTCTACATCCCCTCAGTCATATCTTTTTCCAGCTGAAAAGCTGCAGTCTATTAAGCCTCTTCTGGTGTGGAGGAGTCATTTGACTGACACAGCTGACTTGTTTCAACTTTCTTCACTGAGAAGTCATTGTACTGGAACCATTTTAGGTCATTAAGAAATTTAGAAAGCATCATGTTTTATTTGAAATTATTGTACTGCCTAAAAGGTTGCAGAAATTGGATAAATTCCTAAATTGCTGCTTTCCCTCTGCCTCACCTCCCCCAAAACCCCAAACCCAAAGACAGACCCATATATAGTAATTCCAAGGGAAGTCTTATGTATAATAATTCACTGTAAGGATGTCTAGTCTATTAAGTCTGTTCATTCCTTCCTTCTGACAGCTTCATATAACACATATTGACATTAAGCAGAAGTTGTTTCTGCAGGTTGAAACAGAATAGAACACCCCAATTTCAGAGTAAATTGTTTATGACTAAAGCCAAGTTATGATTTCTATAATACACCAGCATAGGACCACTAAAACATCAATTATCTATTATGTGATGATAAGATAATTGGTGCTTTAGTGATCCTGTTCTGATCCAATCCCAGGCACAAAGCAGCCTTGACTTAGAAGTCAGCTCTAAACTTGAAAGATGGATCATCTTTCTCATGATGCTGACACACTGGTATATCAACTGTCCTGTATTTTCGATCATATTTGCTGTTTTTTCTGATTTTGATATTTTCTTTAAACAAAAGTTGTTATTTCTTGTTTGAATAATATTTTTAGTCTGTGGTTTTTGAAGTGCATTTAGATACATCAATGCGCAAATAGCTACTTTAGATTTGATTCTTAACTATTTTTTTAATTTAATAGATACTTATTTTAATACTTAGACTCCTCACCACCATTAGCTCAAATCTTGAGAGCAGCCACATAGCTGTCACATGTCTGAGCTTATAGGGGCCCTCAGGATTTATTTTATGAGTCTTCACAAAAAACACCTTTCAGGTAGTTTCATTTCTGCTTTGCCTTTACTTGGGGATAATTTTTGACCAACTTTTAAGGTGTAGTAACCACATTGCTCCTGTTTTCTGCATTTTCTTCTGGTATTAAGAAAAAGAAACACAGAAAAAAGAAAAGAAACACAGAAAAAAGAAAAGAAACACAGCTGTATTGTTTTCCTGAGCTAAAGAGTCAAAAGGTTTTTCGCTCCCTTTCTGTTACAGTGGGCTCTGACTATGTCTTGCTCAAAGACTCTGCCATGCTCTGTTACAGCTAATCACCACTGCAGCAGTTGATTCATTATGTCTCTAGCAGAACTTGTTTTGAAGCTTTCAGAGAGACCAACTGCTACGTATGCTAACATCCATTTTTGATTTGATGTGTTCTCTGTTGTGACCTCCTTGACAATTTGTTTCTCTTTTGCATGCATGATGCTAGGGAGACAGCATGTAAAATGGTTTCATGTCTGGGCTGAGAACTGAGCAGAAGGAATTAAGTTTATTAGCTAGCACCTTTTGGCTTTTTTAGAAGCTGGGTTTTCACAGCATCCCATGTGGGAAAACTCCTAGACCTGCGTTTACTACAGTAGACATAGAGTCCAAAGTGCAGATTCTACTCGTGAAAAATTCATTCTGTGAGGACTGAGTTGTCCTTTACTACTGTTCTTCAGTTAAACTAAATACAGTTCTTTTACAGTGTAGAATATGACCAGCTATAATATCATTTAAATTGCTAATTGGAAAAACACTAAATTGAACACGGTTTTTGGTTAATAATTTTTATGATCTGATCTCACATAGCTCCTGAGTGTCTTGTAAAACAGGATTTCTATGCAGAACAGCTGTTTTTTGTGTTCCTTTGGAAGCTGAAATTCCACTAATACTAAATGCACATGGTTAATAATGGCTTATAAAGATGCCAGAACCCTCATATCAAAAGAACCAGCTGTATTTGAAACAGTTGGACTAAATGCTACTTAGGGGCTTATATAACCTACTTTTTCTTCTAATTTGATAAATTGGCTTTGCTGTCAGTTGGACTGTGAAACCTTGGACAATGGAGTTTCTTTAATTAATGAACTTTAAAAATAGTATTTTTTTTAAGAATTAAAGTTAGTTTATAGATCAGAAGTCCATTGCAAAGCAACAAATCCAAATGAGAAAGCATCAAAGATTTTAGTGGGATTTTTTTCCATATGTACTGGGATAGTGAATCTCTCCAATTTGTGTCTGGACTCATGAGACAGACATTACAGCTATTTTGCCTTGAAGTTTGATACCAAAAAGATTATTTCCCCCTCAGCATACAATAAATAAACAGTAAATTTATGAGAGTGGATTTAAGGTGATAGAAATGCTGAACTCAATAAGCATCTTAACGTTTGGCTGTTTATGTAGATATCTGGTTTGTTTTTCTTGGAGGAATGTCAATATTTTCCTTTGACTAAAATGTAGTGTTCAAGTCCATCATTCTGGCATTGTTCCCCTTTTAGTCCTCTAACCTAAACTTAGCTGTTTACCTAGAAAAAGGTATATTGCTTTTCCTAAGGTAGTTTTATTCTGCAGACATTGCATCTTATCTTTCATCAATTGACTTTTTCACTCCTAATTTGTACCGTGAATGGTGGTGTGCCAGCACTCTTCTGATACTGCAGAGACAGTATTTTAAGTCTGTATAACACAAAATAGAAAAGTCTTGAGATTTTGATTACACAACATTTACACAAAATAATCAGCTAAGCACAATGCCAGATGCTTGAAGGTGTTAGTTTTCATGACATGGAGGTAAGATACAACCTGCCCACCATTACAGGGCTAAACAGTAATTAGGCTTCATTTTATTCAATGTGATATTATTCCCCAGGCAGTTGTGTCTCTGTAAATGGCAGGATATACTTTTGGCTAATAAAACTGGAGACAATTGTCATAACTAAAAACATGTCAATATGTGGCTGATGGTGTGTGCTTTGGATAGCTCAAACTCTGTGAAAAAAGTAAAGTGAATAGAAATGTTCTGTGCTTTTGTTTTTCTTAATTTTAAATGGAAACAGTTTGTTTGAAAACAAATCAATATCCCTGAATTCTTCGCCATACAGCACAACATTAGAGAAAACCAAAGAGAACATCAACATGCCTAATGTGATTCATTTTCTTTGTCAGATACAAGAAGACACAAGGTAAACTAACAGTAGTTCATAGAATGGCATTTATTTCTTCACAGTGTGACTTTTAAATGTCACTATTCTTTTAAATTCCATTGAAATGAAAGAATCAAAGTTACTTTTTCATTATCATTTTTGCATTGGGCTGTGAGAATTTACGGTTTGTTTATTCTCTTAGTCCCCTCAATTCTTCATTCTCTGAATTACATTAGAGCTGTTGAGGTTGTATAATGTTCCAGGCAGACACAGTTTTCTTTGTATGCCACATACAATGCGTTTTCTGTATTTCTCTTTATTCTTGCTGTAATTACCAGGAAAATTTCCATGAAATGGGATTTTATTTTATAAGAATTTAACCCACTTGTGCTACTAAATCCCATTATAGTGAGAGCATAAATGCCAAGGGGATAAGTAGCAGGAGGAGATGAAATCTTATGAAGAAAGCATTCCATTTAAAATAAACCTAAACATATGACAGACAGATTTGTAAATTACCTGCACAGGTGAAATATTGTACCCTTACATCTAAAAAAAAATTTTCAATTCCCTTCAGGATTGTTCACAACAAGGAGTTTTTGTTCTCTTTTATTAACACACTTTATGAGGAAAGAGAATGTTCAAGAACATAGTTGTTGCAATATTAGAAAGAACCCATTAATTCTTATCTTTATTTATTCAGTATGTAATTTCCACAGAAATTTTTTTTTAAATTGATATGAGCTCCAAGCTTATTTATGCCTCTCACTACTTGGAAGGTTGCAAGTCATCATTGTATTGTGACTCTGTAGGTAAAAAAAATGGAAAAAAGGAAAACCTCTGGCGAATTAACATGTGAAAATGTGTGAAATTTTTATGTCCCTTTGTGATTTACATCTTTGTCTTTTAGCATTGTCCATAAAGAACTCTAGATTGTCTATCACATTTATTTTCCTATACTGAGCTACCAGTGTGAGGATATCCCTATGCCAACATAATGCTGACAGTTTTGGCTGATGGATAGATACCTTCTTGGTTCACTTGAAACTGCATTTCTACATAATGGCTAGGAAGTCAGTGGGTAAGAAGTGTTTATGCAGAGTCTCAGAATGGCTTCACCTGCTTTTTTAGAAAACTCATTTCAGGAGTTGAGAGAAAAATGGCATTTATATAACATCAGCATCTGCTTAGTCTTTGAGTATGGTATAGAGTTATAAAAAGACATTAGTGATGGAGATGTGTTCCTCTTGTTCACTTAAAACCTTGCAGCAAGTTAGAAATCAACAATGAGAATCCAGTACATTGCTCTGTAGCTTGTTGGGGTGTTTTTATTTATGACATTTATTATTGTGTTCCAGTTCTCCCTTTCTCATTTTTACCTTTGTAAATCTGACTTTTAAGAATCCAGAAGTGTTTAGAATTTTTTCCAGATAGCTGTAAAGCAGTAGACATAAACAAACGCTGAGGTCAGAGGTTTTACTCTTTAATTCATTGATTACCTTGTATTTAAGGTTGCCTATTACAAGTAATTACAGTGTTCCAGTTAAGATCACTTGTTGCTATGGGTCTTTGATTGTTCTGATCTCCTACTTCCACTGTATTGCTTGTGCAAGGGTGTCAGCTGCCTTGCCAAGATCTATCTTCCCATTGCTCAGAGTGACTTAAAAGTTGCCCTGGGGTGGTATTTTGCAAAAATCAGAGTTGCTTCAACAGCAGAGTGAAAGTATTATTTGTACCTTTAAAGCAGGAGATTTTGCACAGTGGAAGAGGCTCAGACAGAGACAGTGTAAAATGTATTACTGCTGAAGAATGCTATCTTTTCTGCTTAAATGATCTGCCCATTAAGCTAATTCTATGCACACACTCTCTCCCACCCTGCTTCCTCCCCTGCCTCTTTCCTGTCAGAGGCTCTAAGTTCCTAAAAACTTTTAATGTCCTGAAGTTCACACCCTAACAGAGATTCCTGCCTCTTCAGTGGGGAGGTAGGGGACAGAGACAGCAAATGACTTGGGTGAAATGAATCATGTAGAGCACAGCTGTAGTTTATGGATTTGATCTGCCTTTTCAATCCCAGACCAGCATTTCTTTTGCAGCACAAAGAGGCTTGTGGTCACTCTAAACAGGATTTTCACAGGACTGCCATATGCTACAGAGTTCTTCCAGCACTGAAGCACTCAGCATCTTCAGAACTGAGTACTTTTATAAAATCATTAATATGTTCAGAGTCTCTCATGCTACTTATGCTCCATCTGAGAAGTGCCAGAGAGAAATATTGCTATTTCTATTTTTAGAGTACTTTCAGTGACTTTATACTAAAAAGGTCACCTATGGATTCTTGTGGTGCCTTGTGCTAGGGAATAGGGTCTCTAGGCACTCCCATGAAAACAAATAGTATTTCCTAGTTGTAACAGAAACCAAGAGTTGTTGGAGGTGGAGAATAAGTCACAAGTCTCCAAAGTACAGTAGATGTTATTTAATGTTTGCTTTGCAAAAGCACTTAGAAACATTTATAAGATTGTGCTCTTCACTAGAAGAGACACTGCAGAATTTGAGTGAATGACTGTCCTAGTTCACTTTAATAAACTCAATGAAAAAAAAATCAAAGTAGTCTACACCCTCTGCACAATATAGGTCCATTATATTGCCATTTATCAAGGACATATTTGCATCCTATTTGTAGCCATTTTCTTTCCTGAATATGCTCTAACAGTATTAAGGTGTTTGTCAGTGGTAGCTGTGAGGATGTGTGGTATGTGATGCTGCTGACATGTTTGTCTATGTTTCAGCTGCTGTGCTAGCAGGGACATCAGCCAGGCAGCTTTTTAATAATCTCTTCTCATCTGTAGCTGCAATATTAGCAGATAGAGTTGAAGAATGATTCCAATTCAAGCAGGAACTAGCTGCTTCTTCAATTTACTCTTAAACCCGCTAGATCCCTGCAGTGCCATTTTTTTCCTCTCTGTGTTTTTTAATTTGCTAGGCTTATGCTCATTGTTTGTGTTAGTAACATGGTGGTGTTCAATCTGGAGTCATGTCTCGCTGCCCTGAAATTACTCTGAGTTGCTTAATCATTAAAGAAGCTCATATTAGTGTGGAGGAGGGGTGGGGAAGGAATTAGTAGGTGGTGGTGTTGGTTTTTACTCTCCAGAGATACAATTCACACCAATTTGTTTCATGATGCTGTTCCTGACAGTGTGAATTTCTCCATTTCAAATGTTGTTCTTTAGAGTCAAATGCAAAACTTTCATCTTTCTCATGCACACACTTCTCTTTGCAGTCCAGAAAGGTGTGTGTAACTAGAAACATTCCAGACTTCATGTATACATATAGCTGAAGAGCAGGTTAAATAATCTCCTTGCAAAAAAAGTTTCTTTTTATTTTTTTTCCTGATTTGTGACATCAGAATTGTCTTACTGTGCACTGTACCTGTTGTTTGGGTGAGCTCAGGAGATGATCTGTCTGTTTGGTGATGTGATGTTTGTCACAGTGATGAGCAAAAGATGAAACCTCTTCTGACAGAAAAGGGAATGCTTCTTCATCAGGATTTTTATCACTATGGATAAGGCAGTGCTTTAATCTCTCCAGATTGAATAAGAATATATATTCTTTATTTTTGTGATTTGTTCTGTTCTTGTGGGACTTTTTGTGATCAGTATAAGTCACATCCTCACTGTGTACCCAAAGCATAATCTAATTTGGGCTGTGACCTGTACAAATATTCAGCTAGAATTAAAAGTCACTGAAGATATGTTCTGAAGCAAATTCAGCTACTTAAGACTTTTTCTTATCAAAGGAGTGACTTCTGGCTACTCAGAACTCACATAAAGTGCTTTTCATAGGGTTTGGGCTAAACCAGACAACTTGAGTGTCTCTTTGTACTTATCACAAATAGGGCCTTACAGAGCTGCATGAATCTTCTCCTTGGGACAAAACTCTCTCAGAATGTGTATATGTGTGTCTTGGAGGAGAGAGGTTTCCCTGGTCAGATTGCTGTCTGGATCTGCATGCTTCCTAAATTCATCCCATGTTGGTTCAAAATAATGTGCTTGGCCCTTACGCAGAGGTTTTCAGCAAAACATTGCAAAGCATTGAAAACTTTCAAGAGCAACCTCAGAGGAATTAGCAGCACTTTGTGCAATGCTAAAGATGTAGGGCAATATTCTGATGGCAACTTTTTCATCAAGCTGTGCCATTAAATTAAAGCTGACAATCTTTGTCAGAGACTTTTTCTGATGAATGTCATGCTAGAAAAATAATCAAACAAGTTGTTCTAACATTTGCTAAATCAAGACTCTTTAACTTTTAAGAAAAGTAACACTTTTACAAACTTCAGAAATGGGGGGGAAGTTGAAATTGAATTTTTACATGAGATAAGAAAGTAATTTTATCAAGATTCTAGGAAGTGAATAAAACCAAGGAAGGTAATGCAGGTGATGTGAGGTAGGAATAAAGTGTACTCCCAACAAAAGCTTTGCTTTCAATAACTTTGTCTTTATTTTTTTTGAATCTTTCAGTAACCCTCTCATAAGTAGATTATTATTCATTTATTTGACCATTTTTGTTTGAGAAAGAGCGAATTTCTTGTGATTTAAAAGCAATGTCTGGAATATATATTTTGTAAACAGAATTGTTTTATTTATTGTTTTCTAACAATAAAAAATCTTTTTTCATTTTCTGATCTGCTGGTTAAGCAGAGAAACAACAAATTCAAGCCTTGCAGTTTGATGCATACGATGCACCATAAAATCTCTTCTAACACACCCTCTTAAAAATTACTCAATGAATAATGTCGAATCCCTTCACTAATTTTATATTTGCTGCAGTAAGGTAGTAAAGCATTAAGACATATCACTCAACTGTGTGAAGGATAATTTTAGATAAATATAACTTTTTGAACATTTGGTGGGAAATATGGGTAGTAAAATTTTGCTGGTGGTTATATATCAGTAGGGATCTTTGCTTGCAAGAATTTGCTAAAGATTTTGACAACTATTAGAGACCCTCCAGCAGTAAAAGCAGTAAATTTGAACTTCCAGCACAGTAAAGCTTAGCTTGAACTTAAAGAACACATACATCTTCTCTTTCTGTTGTTGTCGCACATGACCTCTATAGGAGAAGTTATCCTTTCTAAGAATACTTGATGTATATAAGAGAGCATCCTAAAACTCAATAGAGTGGAAAGAATCTTTGCCTTTCTATTTTTTCTATTTCCTTATGCTTTTTATTGTGCTTGCTTTCTCTTATTTTCCCAGCTATTGTCTTGGCTATTTTATCTTTGAGCAAAGAATTCTGAAATATAGACAGAACCTCTTAAATACTATTGATCGTTTTTATGTAATTTGGATGCTTTTAGTCTACATAGACAAGAAATGTAGCTCTGCCTTGTTCTGAGATTAGTGAAGCCTGGGCAGGAAAGGAAAACTTACAGCATTGCTAGTGTTTGAGTTTCCTCTATTGTCAAAATGAATTTACTAATCCATCACCTGAAGGGAAAGACAGTATTGAAGTAAATAATTTTTGTAACATACATTAAAAAGTATAGCTTCAGCTTTAGTCATGATGCTGTGTGAATGTTTTTGAGTTTCACATTTCAGGTGCAATCAAAGTGCTAAATACTAATTTTAAATCTGTGTATGTTTATAGATACCACAAAATCCTTCTTTCTGTCCGTGGCAAACAAGGGGTTTTGTTTATTGCTAGGCAAAATGTGATATTTTTGCTTTAGAAGATCTACATTTTAAAAGGCTTTGTTTTGTTTCTTGTGTGCTTGAAACAGAACGTGTACTAACCCTGGGGAAGGGACATATTTCACAGCACATTAGAGCCTTATTTGAAGAAACAAATTCAGAGGTATGGTCATTTTTGTAGTGTGAGTGTTCTTAAAGTTCTCAGGCTGCAAACAAAGTAGTATTGGATAGTGAAATTTGATCCCTGGACGTTATTAAATCATGAGTTCTAGCAAAATACAAGGTAAAACTGTCAAAGAGCAAATACTTACTTGCTATTACCTATCAACAGTTATTCTAGGGTTCTTAAATGAAACCCAGCAGGTGACAACACCTTTTGTGGAGTTTAAAAATTTTGCATTGTATTATACATTCATTAAGGAGTTGTATAGGAGTAATGATCTAGAGCAGGAATCCAGAGAAAATTCTGGTAAGCCTCTTACCAAAAGAATTACTGACTTTTCTTTGGAGCCAACAGTAGTGAAACCTATTCTTTCCTCTCTCCAGGATCATTGATGATATATTATTACAGTTTTCAGTCAGAAATCTAGGTCAAAAAACTGTAATTTTTTTCATCTTGAAATTTTCTTTTCCCCTTGAAGTTCTTACAGCCTAATGAGGTATCAGCACTGGAGATTCAAATCTGGCAAGAGATGCTAAATAAACAGATACACAAATGACAAGGAGAAGATGAAAAAGAGGACATTTAAAATAGCTAAATATTGAGTTAACTCTTTTGAAGCCTTTAATAAATCAGGTTTTTTCATAAAGAAAACAAAATCAATAGTAATTTGTGCCAAGGCGAATGACTGGAGTACCATTGCAAAAAGAATGAGGATACAGGAGTGAAATCCTGACCCAGTTCAAGTTTTTTATGGAGATTTTACTGTTGCTCTTTATCCTCTTGTGGCCTGGCTGGGTCTTGCCATCTAGTTCTTATGTCTTCAGTTATCACATTTTTATTTTTCAGTCTTTTGAATGTGGATTGATATGATTATTTGGTTTGTGTCCAATCCAAAAGTTAGTTACAGAAGATTTCTGTTAATTTGCCATTACATCAATTCATCAGTAGATGAAACCTAAGTACAAGGTATTTTTCAAATGCTTTCTTACAGTGTCAGGTGAAACTGTGTGTTAAGCCTTGAATGCTGTTGCATCATATCTGACTCAGGAAGGCTCCTGATCATCCCTAGTGAGACTCTCTGTGCTTTGGTGGAGTGATACAAGATACATCTAAACCAGTGGTGAAACAATTCATAATCTATAAAACATGCTGAATAAAGATACTCAACCCAGTAACACTAGCATCAATCAAAAACACCTTCAGAGACAAGACTGCATACTGTCTAATACACTCAAGAAAGTTCTTAGTATTTTGACCAGTGCCCAATAAAAATCACTTCTATCATCAGTTCTCAACCATGACAAAACACACATAACTTGAATTTTTTCTGGGGATAAAATCCCTTAAGTTTACTGACAGAATTTCAACAAAAACTTACTGGGAGTTACCAGAAGCTGTTTCAGTGCACTCCAGTGACGAAATGGCAGAGTACAAACTAAAGAATGAGAGGCTGGAAGGGACCTGTGGGTCCTGGTCAATGGCAAGTGGAATATGAGTCAGCAGTGTGCCCTGGCAGCCAGGAGGATCAGCTGTGTCCTGGGGTGCATCAGGTGCAGCATAGCCAACCAGTCAAGTGGCCAGTTACCAGTATTGTCCCAGTCTGCTCTGCACTGGTGCAGCCTCACCTCAAGTCCTTTTTGCACTTTTGGGCACCACAGTATAAAAGAAGATATAAACCAAAGGTGAGCTATGAAGATGGTGAAGAGTCTGGAGGGGAAGAAATATGAGGAGCAGCTGAGGTCACTTAGTTCAGCCTGAAGAACAGAAGGCTGAGGGAAGACCTCCTAGCACTCCACAGCTTCCTTACAAGGGGCAGCAGAGGGACAGGCACTGAGGGAATGGCATGAAGCTGTGTCAGGGGAGGTTTAGGTTGGATAGTGGGAAAAGACTATTTCCCCAGAGGGTGGTTAGGCACTGAACAGCTCCCCAGGGAAGTGTCCATGGCACCAAGCCTGACAGAGTGCAAGAAGTGTTTGAACAATGCTCTCAGGCACATGGTGTGATTCTTGGGGTTCTCCTGTGCAGGGCCAGGAGTTGGACTTTGATGATCCTTGTGGGTCCCTTCCAACTCAGGATATTCTATGATTCTATGATAATTATCATGATGTCTCCCCTGTTTCCTAATACAGTACATACCCCAGTATTATGCTATAACTAAAGTCAACACACCTGGAGATGGGAAAGAAGATATTTATTTCACTTTCCAAAGCTCTGTTGTAAGCTGCTTGGTGGACTTTATTGTGATTTTAATTTATGTATTCGTTGTAGCTAAGTTGAAGACAGAACTGTGCAGAAGCACCACCTCCAGCCTTTTTCCACTCTATCCCTCTGCACATAACACAGGCAGTACTGGTCATTTCAGAATAAAATAGTATTTCAGGGCAAAGAAAATGTTTAATGTTTTCTAAATGTTAATGGTCATTTCAGGGTAAAATAGTATTTCAGGGAAAAGAAAATGTTTAATGTTTTCTAAATGCAATGTTTTGACTTCTCTCCCATTTCAAAAGAACATTTTGTCAAAAAGAGGAAAGGAACAACATTTTAGGGCACAAAAAAACCCCTCTTGGCTTCAATGACTTTTGTCAGTTGAGCTAAAATTTAAGTTCTCATTCTTTTAAAAAAGTTTCTTGCCAGAAAAACTGTGCCTAGGAAAAGATTGTTTCAATTAAGTTGAAACAATTTTATGAATTTATTAAGCTTGTCTGCCAAACAAAACAACCAAACAAACAGCCATTATTAATTAAGCTCTAATCAGAGGTATTTAATAATTTATAGTAGCATATCACTTGCCTTACATATGAGGCATATATGTTAATGATTTTATATCAGTCACAAAAAAAAAGTGTGTTTTCATGAAAGGACAAAGCATTTTCAAGTGTCATGTAAGTAAAACATCTGATGTTCCTAATCTTATATAATGCAATGCCTCTCTGTTTTCCCAGCAAAATCTTTTCTGTAAAGAAAGGTGATCTTTATCTAGTATGAAGGAAGAATTTTGCTGTTAAATTATACTAGGAATAAGTGGGGTTGCTTTTTTTTTCTTTTACAGTTACTTTTGAAATAAAAGACAATTTTGAAAAAAATCCCAATCCAGACATAAACTCCTGAGTTTTCACATGAGAGATTTATAACTCATTAAAATTTCCTCTACAACAGTGTCCTGGACTGGAAACATCAATATATTCAATTGGAGTATTAACCATTTATTTTATGGACATATTACATGAAAAAAACTAGTAAAGGTGTGTCATGACTTGTGGTCAAAGTTACTCTCTGAAAATTTTATCATAGAGGTTATGAAATCCTCAAATTTTCACTTTCTTGCTGGCAGGAAGAGATACTGCAGCAAACTCTTAATGGTATGAGAGAAATTGCACTGTCATATAGTGTCTCTAATCCAGTTTTGCAAGGCAGTATTTCTTTTGAGGCTTACATGGTGTTATATTACCAGGTAGACTTTAAATGTTAATAGCACTATTATCTATGTATATGATTCACTTTTATCGTTATATTACTAGGTAGACTTTAAATGTTAATAGCACCATTATCTATGTATATGATTCACTTTTATTTGTTCTGTAATAGGATTTAAAAAAATAACACTCTAATCCAAATAGACCTTTGGAAGCATCTACGTTGAAATCCTCATGCATTTAGAGAGATGGTCAAGGAAAGGAGAGAAACTGCAGAAAGAATGTAATGTGGAAGGGATGGACATTTTGGTCTTGAGGGGCACAAAAAGAAAGTTTCATAGCTTCCTTCATAACCCTTCTTGTGTTACCCCTTTAAGTGACATTTTAATGTTTAATCCTTTTTCTAAAGCTCCTTGTTTTTCACCTTTTAAAACTAAAATCGTTGTTGCTTAGCTTTGGTTAGCATATGTTTTGTTTTATTTGCAATATTATGTATTTCTTTTTCTGCTAGACTGTTGCATTGTTTATAGCTGTTTGATGTTATATTCTTAAGTGGATGTGTTTAAAGTTAGTAAGTATAGAGCCTTTGAATTATACAATAAGGCACTTTTAAATTCAAATCAGGATTTAATGAGTTGATGCTTTTAAATGTTTAGAATTCAGGTTTTCATTTTATATGTATTTTTGCATTTTCTTCTGTACCAAAACATAAATATGTGAAATCAGGAAAGTGGAGTTCAGGAAAGTACCTAAGCATGCATTTAGCTGAAAATGAATAGAGAAACATCTTCAGAAACAGGTCTGAGGCATAACTAACTCAGAATTCATCATGATTAATTAAGAGCTTTGCTGGATCAAGGGCATGGTTTGGTAGTTCTTGTGTGGTTCAGACAGGCAGCAATACATTTCTTCTGTATGTTTTATAGTGCTGACAGCCACAAGAAATTAGTTACAGTGAGATTGCCATTGTATGACTCATATCACTGTGGTTTCTTAATAGTGTGATTCACACCCACGAAAACATTGTGTAATGAAAAGCTGTCCACTTTGTGAAATCACAAATTGGACAGCTGTTTTGTTTTTTTTTTTTTTTTCTTTTTTATTGTATCTTCACTTCAACAACTAACTCTCAGTATTTGAAGATTTCTCACAGAGTGAGATTGCCATTGTATGACTCATATCACTGTGGTTTCTTAATAGTGTGATTCACACCCACGAAAACATTGTGTAATGAAAAGCTGTCCACTTTGTGAAATCACAAATTGGACAGCTGTTTTGTTTTTTTTTTTTTTTTCTTTTTTATTGTATCTTCACTTCAACAACTAACTCTCAGTATTTGAAGATTTCTCACAGTGTACTGGGCTCTTCACTTCAACAACTATCTCTCAGTATTTGAAGATTTCTCACAGATTTTTGTACTGGGCATTGCATAAATATGCAAATGTCTGTTCTAAATGGTCTTCACATTTTGTTGCTAATTTTGAGAGACCATTTGGCCTCTTCATTACAAGTCCCTATAGAAAGTCTCTGGTGGCTGGTTTCTGCTTGCCTTCTGTTAGCACAGCTCCCTTGGTCTTTACTGAGTCTGTAATTTGGGGGCTGGGATGCAGAGACAGTGATCCCATCATTAATAATGGAAAAAGAGAAGAGCCATAATGGAAAGGGTTTAGGAGAACTATGCTTATTGTTTCTACTGCCATCAGAAAATCTGGAAGGGTGATTGCAGCTGCTGTTTCTGAGAGCAGCATACTCCAAGTCCTTCTGTTGCCCCTCTGAGGCCCAGCTGAGGAGCTGAACTCCCTTCACCACTCCACCAGTTAGTTGTTGGACCGGTCATGGCTTGCTGACTTGACAGTCTTGGTTGGAGCATCTCTAAGCTATAATAAACAAGGGAAATGGACAGTACTCTGGCCTTCTCTAAAGTTACCAAGTAGAGTTTTTTTGTAATGAAAAGAAAGACACCTTCAAAGGGTGATTCATTAGACCTGTCTGGAATAGGATAAGTTACTCTTCAGCTATGCATCTATTTCTATTGACTTAGCTTTTCTAGTGGGCTGCTTGGATGATGCACCTAATTTTTTATATGCCTAAAGTTAACTGAGATAAGTGTCTTAGAAGTGCACAAGATGGAAAGACTTTAATGTTTCTAATGCTGGAGAAAATTGTTGTTGAAAATAAAATGTTGCTTGTTACCACATTTAGCTTTATTCCCTAAATGAAGTCATTAAGTGGTGCTGAGTGCCATACGGATCCCTATAAGGGGCTGTGACTTAGCCACCTAATGACATGGGATATTCAGGTTGACAGTAATGATCATTTAATGAAAATTGCTTATAAAAAGCAAAGTATTAGAATCATAGTATCATAGACACTAAATAGGGCTGCATGAAATACATAAAAAAACTAATTATGCTTCAAGAAAATATCCTAGGCTTTAGAGGAGGTTTAATACTATGAGTCATTAGTGCTATTTTCCTGACTAGTCTTTTGAAAAGTTCCCTCTTACTGTTCAAATGAAAGGACATTTTTTTTCTGAGAACTGAAGGACTGGGCAGTTTAGACCAAAAGGCATTTACTCTGTCATTCAAACTGAATGTCACTTGTTACATTAAAGTAAATGTTATGGGTCAGAAATTGGAACTTTAACTATTTTCAGGACCTTTTGGAAGGAGTGGTGAAACAGTTAAGAAAAGGAAATAACACAAAAAAAACCCCCACCCCTAAGCAAAATAAATGAAAAAGAAACTTGAAAAGCCCTAAACCATTCCATTAGTAGCTATGACTATTACTCTTCATATGTCCAGCACTGTCTGTCTCTGATGCTGGAAACATATTCTCCATCCTGTCTTTGCCTGTGTTCTTGACTCCACTGTTACTGCTCTGAATTTCCATAACACACTGCAGAAGTGTGGAATTATTTCAGGATGCCCACAAAACTTATTTCATAAAGGGGCAGCACAGGTGTTTTGTAAGCTGTGCTACCCAATAGCATAAATGTGAATCCTCTGTCTCAAAGACTTGTTTTCCAAAATACTGTGCCTACAACAGTAGAGTCTGGTACTCCTGGTATGATGATGTTAATAGGAGAGAAACTCCAGCAGCATGACAGAAATGGAACCTGAAGGTTGCTCAGTTTTGGACATTGCCTTTTACTGCCTCAGCATTGACTGGACAGAGTGGAATAACTGGGATAGTGTTTGAAGTAATTTTTAATGTACCTTTCAAAATCAATGACCTTGGTCCAGCTCAGTTTGTGAACTATAAAAATCCCAAGTACCAGAGCACTGAGATAGAGTGCTGGAGAGTCAAAGAAAATACTGTGCAAAGATGACTATAGACTGGATTTCACTTTTGTCTATAATGGATAATCCATAGGTCCCATCTAGTCCTATCAAGAAGCCTTTGTACCTAGACTCAGCTTAGCTTTTCCTTGCATATGACTTACAAACATATTAAAATGTAGATATTTATTCACAGGAACTGACTTGATATAATTTTAGCCAGCAAAACCCTTATAATTACTAGGCATGTGCTAAATGATCAGGATTGACCTAGACTGATTTTGATCAGAGTCAGATGTGAAGAGGTCACTATGTTACAAGAATATTATTGTACTGCTTTTCTGAGCCTATTTTCACAAGTGGAATGAAGTCACGATTTGTCAAAATATTAAGGGCATAAAAGTATATTCATATTATTTATTTGCTCTTCCAGGGTTTCTTTTATCCACAGAAAAATTGTATTCTGTGAGACATATTAATTTCTTAGAGGGATTTTCTGCCAAAAATCCTTCCTGGATTATTTTGTAAATAATACAGAGATTTGGAGAAAAGCAAGAACTTGCACTTAGAGGAACATTTTTATATAAAAGTCTTAATGTTGGACTACAGAGAACTACTTTCTGCTGTAGCAAAACAATAAATGCTCACCTTTTATTGTTTAAGTGAATATACTGATAATTTTTAATTTCTCATATCAAACTCAAGATACTATTTTCTCCTATTTTTTTCCTTTTCCTCTGATAATGTGAGTGACATACTGTTATGTCCCTCAGCAGTTAGGACCTTTTTCTTAATCTCTCTCATCACTTTCTAAATGAGGTAAGAGTCTATACCACAGAAGCAGCTTTTTGGTTTGAGTTTTGATTTTGTTTCCTTTTCCTACACCTTCTTAAAGAGAAAGGAGAAAATCCTCTTTTGCCACACCAGTTACCAGAAAGTAATAGAGCTCTGAAATGTTAGAGGACACTTTATATCCAATGCTATTACACAGAATCATCTGAGTGCTGCTGTTCATTCCTCATGCAGACTTCCAAATATAACCCTACAGTGTTTATGTGTTTAGTCTCAAGTTTGTTATAATGGTGTAATGGAGTAAAAGCCCAAATCAAGAATATTCAAATAGAAAGAGGAACTGAAGAATTTTTAGAGAATACTGAAAAAATGAGCAAATGACTTAATAATACTAGAAAGTAATTTGGCACATATTCTTCTCTCTTGAAGGTACAATGTTACTGTAAATTCTGTGTTGCTCCCTACCAAAGCTTTTGGGGAGTAACATGTACATATTCATAACATATACATTGGGGAGTACATATACATAAAGTGCACAAACACTCTATGTGTATATACAAATATATATGAAGAGATAATTTCTGTATTCATTTATACTTCTGAGCAATCAAGCTCCACATTTTTCCATGGTATTGAAATTGCAATAATGCATCAGTTTCAGAGTAGCAAACATACAGGTGGTAAATATTAACACTCTCGTAAGGTAGAAACATTCATAGACCAATTCAAAAGTTGCAGACCAGCAAATCTTAGTGTTTACTTTAACAGAGAAAGTGTCATGTAATTTTTCCCTCTTCCAGATGATCATCCAAACACAAAAGTTTTGCAGGTTTTCAGCACTGCTTTTTTTAGACCAATTCCAAAATTAAGCTGTTATTGATCCTAATGAGTTTTGCCATTAGATACTGTATCAAAACTTCCTGTCCATCCTGTCACTTTTACATATCAGACAATGCTTTTGTGTACATACTTAATTGTGGGATACTCGATTTGTCTTTAAGGCATGTTGGCAAGTGCTGAAGGGAATGTGAAATTTGGATCAGCTCTGGTGTCAGTCAAGTGTGAATTGGCTATGGGTATATGCTGCCAAGTCTGCAGAGGAACACAAAAGGTCTGTTTTCATTTCCTGCCATGAGTAAATTCTCAGGGAATTTGTGCATTCCTATTGCCAAAGAACGACTTGTTCAGATTGTGTTTCAGTATGTAAAAGTCCACATCTTGAAGATTTTTCAGGTGCTCTTGATTTTTCTCTGAAGCCTTTCTTTTCTGTAATCCTTCTAAGAAACTTTTTCATGAGAATAGGATTTGAGTATGCATATTTTTTAAATGTTGGGTTCTTGAAAGGTCATTTATTACACATATCAGCTTTCATTCTATTGAAAATGACTTTGCACATACATAGATTTAAATGAGTGCTCTTGAAGGAGCTGCTCTTGAAACATCCAGAGCAGAAAACACCCAAACTCTGCTGAAAACAGGACTGCAAATTCAGTTCCAAATGCAAACTTTCTAACTGAGGAAGCTCACAAGAGTTCATTCTGAAAGTCTGCTCCCTAATTTAGCTTTCTTTCAAAATGAAGTATTTGGACTTGATGATTTCAAAGGTCTTTTCCAACCTTGAGGGTTGTACAGCCATTGGGTAAATGTTGAGGAGTATTTTGGAAGGGGGAATAGCAGGGTGTAAAGAAACAATGCTTCCATCCTTTAGCAGGTTTTCTTGCCTGTTGTCACAAATTGTTGCAAATATCATGGGTTGAGTTAGTTACTTGTTAAAAGTAAGATATTTTATTAAGCACAATACATTTGACCAAGCTGTTACTAGGAATGTGCTTTAGGTGCAGGATGGAAGTTCAAATGTGAGACAGGCAGAGCAATTCTCAGGTTAAAGCTGGTAACTCTCAAAGCTATGGTGAAAGGTGGAGTTGTCTTTCCATTGGTTATTTTGTGGTGCTGGAGATAATATCCTTCATGAAAACAAGTTAGTGATATTTCATTTTCTTTCGTGTGAAATGGAGACAAACTCTGAAGCTTATGTTTGGGAGGAGTTGTTTTACAACAATTCCAGCAGTGTTGGATACTTTTCAACCTTAGACTGTGTCTAGATGGTCTTGATTGGTTTAGGCAGCATTTAGCACACAGGCTCTGTATGTCCAGGGTGATAGGATTCAGAGGCAGATCTTACCTACACTTGCCACTTAGAAATTTACACCCTGGCACTCACTTGCCTTGTGCAGGATTTGAAGTTAACGTCCATTTCCCTGTATAGTTAATTCATAGTCTCAGAGTTTTACCAAGGTCAAGACAGTGCCTGAATTTTGCAGGAAAATTTAGACCATTATCCTCTTCCCCCCCCCCAAAGAAAATGGATTCTAAATGGATTTCTAAACACATTGCACTTTACCCATTAGAGATCATATGCAACTGCCTGCAGAGAATCTTTGTACACAAGCAATTGAGTTTCATGTGATTTCATGACTGGAATTCCTCTTCAGTCCAATCCTGCTTTTTGTTGTGGTGAGCATGCTGCTCAGAAAGGACCTAGGCTCTTCTGTGGCTTTCCATTCTTCTGTATCTTGTGACTCTTCTGATCAAAATTCAGATGCTGAGATACCCCAAAGAATGCATCTGTATCTTGGGTGCTTTTTGAGGTTTTGCCCTGCTAGTTTCTGAGCCCTTAGAAACAATTCATTTTGCACACACAGCAGTTTTATGATCTAAGGAAGCATCAATATCCTCTTTTACTCTGGCCAGACAAGTATTTGGATATGTAATCACCTGTCCAAGACTGAAAAGAAATCTGGGAAGGTCGAGGAGTTTAAAATAGTATGTATTAATCTCAGGACAGTTGCTTACTTTTATAAGGTTATATTTTTCTTAAATAGAGAATCATTCACAGTCAAAATATTTCAAGCTACTGCCCCTATAGTTGTGATTTATTTTTTTTTGTAGAAGAGATAAATGATACATACACACTGTATGTATGGATAAAGGTAAATTAGATGGTACCAGTTACATTAAAATTTTTTTTCTGATGAATGCACTGTGCTTTGGAATGGAACTTCAATTTGCAATTAGTATTTTAAAACACATTTTTGAATGTGCAGATTTACTTTTTTTCTAAAGTGTATTAGTTCATCTGAATTTCCTCCCTGGAATCTGCAGCCTTCATGTGTCAGACACATGGATTGGTCTGGTGAGCAAACTCCTTTTTTTTTTTAAGTACAAGTGACAAAAATACCTTAGCAAATGTTGCTTTAAGTATATACTGAAGCTGGTGTGAATCCAGTAACCCCTTTCTGCTGGACAGGCAAATGCTAAGGGTTGTGTGGGTTAAAGTATTTCTAACTATCTCTGAGTTTGCCTCAATACTTTTTAACTTCACAATGAGTAATGCTGAAGGGTACTAATAGATAATCTAGCCTTTGTGGTTATTGCAGGGTATCTAAATTATTCCACATTTTTAATTAGAATTAGCATAATGATGGGGCTGTTTATTCTCCTAAATGCATATAAAATCTCTGCTAAAAGATCAAACATCATATATGGTTGAAGAAATTGTATCAGTAATTTCTTTTTCTGAATCTTACCAGTAATAAAGTATATTTTCCTCAGCTGCTGTCGTCTAGTAGATGAAGATTCTTCATTTTTATCTGTTAGGATTCCTGTGAAGAGATTACTGTGAACACATTGCCAAACCAATGCATCCCATTCAGCTTTAGTGGGGTAATGTGTCTATACTGTGTTTGGGTTACAGAGGATTTAGATGCAATGCCAGAAAAGAAATTAAATAGCAGTTTTCAAACCCAGTTTTTGAAAGGATGAACTTGTAATATCAAAGAGACTGAGAAGGTTTTCAGTTTATTTGAACAAGTAAATGTGAATACAGGGGGAGAGAGAGAAATCTTTGAATTATCCTTCGATATGAATCATTTGTTATCTTGTAAAGACTTTTCTTCATGTATCTCACTGTGACTGTCAGTCAGTCAGAGTCAGTTTGCTTAAGGACCTGAAAGGCTTGAGTTTGAATTGTGTTTGCAAAGGGATACAACTGCCTTTCCACTGTTATCAGCTGTCCCATGTAATCTGTATGTGTATTGAATAGACATTTTCTGTGACAAAGCAATAGATTGTTTTATTGATTTAGATTGGGTGCTTTCCTTAGCAGAAGTGTGCAAGTAAGGATAAATACAGAAGAAAGCTTGGACCTGTTACACCTGCTAATAATACCTCAGGTAGTAGTCCACAGCTTGCATGAGGATCTCTAAGTCTGATAGAAAATAAGTCTCATTTCCATGAGATATATCAAGAAACTCTTAACAGTCTCTTGGGGAAAAAAAGATCCATTTGAGGGTCAACAATTGGCCCAGATTTTTTTCTAGCAATGGAAAACAACTGTTTCCAACCTTAGTAATTCTAAAGCCAAAACTTGTGCAGGGATATGTTGATCTTAGCTAGAGATGATTTGAAACTCTGGGCAAAACAGGAAAGCAGAAGTATTCCCACAGCATCTTCTTGCCATCCCTTTGATGGCAGAAAAAGTTTTTTGAAGAGTTTATCAAAGGGAAAAGTTTTATCCTGTTCTCCCAAAGACTGAGAGGAAGGAAAAGCAAAATAGAATGAGGAGGAACTACAGCATGTGACAATGTACCAGAAATCTCAGATTGTCTTGGTCTGGTTTGATGATGAGAAGTTTCGAAGGATATTCTCAATTTGTTGCTTGAATATCACCACCATACGTGTGCAATGAGAGTATGTGAATACATGAATACTCTTATGGTGGCTTTTGTCCTTCTATAGCCCCAGGACATATTGAAAGAGCATTGTGTTAACCATTGGAAACCATTCTTTCCCCCAAGGGATCTAAGAAGGCTTGACAAATCAGTGTAAAAATACAGATTGTATGAGGGAGAACAAAACAAATATTAGACCTAGTTAGAAAATTATTACAAATGTTTAATGCTTCAAATATAGAATTTATTTTGAGAAAAGAAACTCAGTCTCAGCTGTTGTGGCTCTTGTACACCTCTCCCTCTCTCCTTCCACTCCCTCTTGGGTTTTTTAGGGCAAAAGTGGGTAAAGAATGCTAAAATAAAATTTAGGAAAGTGATATTTTCCTACATGAAAGGAAATACAAGAATGTGGGGGATTTGAGTTGCAATTTCAGCCTTTTATAGCATTTTGTAGATAAACAATATCTTAGAGCAAAAATGTGAGTTGTATTTTGCCATTTAAAATAAAACCATATTTATTTCAATTCTAATGCACACACATACATTTGTAAAGGACAACTAAGCAAAATAAGTGTTGACCTCCCTGTTACTGGTTTGCTGTTGGAATTTTGTCATTGGTGTCATGATGGAAGATTGACAGATGATAAGACCTTGGTTTTACCTTTACAAAATATGTGTGTATCATACATTTATACACAAATGAGAAAATTCTGCTGTGTGACAAAAGGGGAAAATTGTGTCGGTGCTTTCTCTTTAGAGGAGGTGTTTGATTTATCCTATTTACTGCAGTATATTGTTTCAGCTAATGCCTTACCTACTTAAAAAGGTTTAAAGTCCTTTCAAATTTCTTTACAATGCTTGTGGTCAGCCTTGCATGAAATGGCCATTTGTTCTTCCCATATTAAAGCTTGTGCTTTCATGTAGTTCTGAGAATTTCCTGTTACTGTAAATTAATTTCACTTCATTAAGTGGTTGGGTCACAGGCAAAGGAATAATAGCAGGCAGAGACACAGGAGATTACTTGTTTGAATAATTATAAATTGGCACCCACCACTTTCTCTCTAATATTGAAAAGAATCTTCTGTCAAAGCCATTTTAGTCATCAAAAAAGCCTATGAATATGGACTTTAAAGTTAGACATGATAACATTATTATCTACGCAAACAATATTTTACAGTGTGGAACAATGGCTTCAGTCCCTGTGGGAGACAGTGACACAACAATAAAGATGCACTTTTCTGTGTTACTTTGCTGTTATTTCAGGTCACTTGTGATTATTCAAAGTCATCAGCTCAGCAGTTGTGCATTATGCATAGAGGGCTCAGTTGTGAAGAGGTGACTCCACAGCATGGAGAGTTTATTATTTAGATATTAATTTGTCCTCTCATGTAAATCATTATTTCTTCTGCCAAGATGAGTATGATAAGGTCTAATAGAAAAAGATAACTGTTGCTTTCTTCATATTCTTTTTTCTAAGTCTGGCCTAATGCTTATTGAAAATAACTGAAGAGAGTCCTGCTAATTTCAGTACATTTCTGATCAAAGCACTAATGTCTAAAGAAAGCTGAGGGGAGTAATTTTTTCCAAAATCTACCTCCCCTTATACTGAATAGAAAGAATGAAGTCGCATTTTAAAGCATCCTCAATACAGGTGTTTCAGGTATATAATGTCCTAGTTGTTTTTAAATTACAGGAATCAAACTGTTTAAAATCTATCCTGAGATGATGCTTTTTGGTTGCTCTTATTTCACAATGGGTGATAGCAGTAAAATTTCAAATGAGAACAGTGTAAGGATGCCAGATAGTTGTGTTTATTTTTTGTTGTTACTGGATTTGGTTTTTTTGAGTGTGTATATTTTCAGACAATTTATGGCATTTGGATTGGAATGAGAGGTACACCCTTTGGTTGAGGGTATTTGGAAGACTGTATATGCACATATGCATAGCTTTCACACAAAACTGTGCTTTCAGGAGCAAACAGGAATCTACGTGGTCGGAGAGGCTACATATAGGATATAGCAGCTGCAGGAAGCTGCAAACAAGTTAGCCAGGCCCCCAGAGCTGTTGAAATTATGGTGGATATTCCTCCAGCATTTCCTCTGAAACTGTGCACAGGGCATGGAGAAGCATTCCGCATCCCTGCTACTCTCTTTGCAGCCATTCCCACTGCCAATTCTCTGTTTAAACAAGGGTGAATATTTC
This sequence comes from Acanthisitta chloris, assembly GCF_000695815.1. Classification (NCBI taxonomy): domain Eukaryota; kingdom Metazoa; phylum Chordata; class Aves; order Passeriformes; family Acanthisittidae; genus Acanthisitta; species Acanthisitta chloris. The sequence continues at coordinate 67,750 of NW_008676410.1, forward strand.
AATTTTTGCCCTTTCTGCATCAAACGTGGCTCCTGATATCGAGTCTGTCTCCTCAGTCTGGAGTTGTATGTGGCACAAAGAATTTCAGCATTGCAGTCCTTACTGGGAGAGAGAGAGGGAAGATATATTTCTATGACGGGTCTTCTGGAAAACTTTGGTGGTAGCAACATGTCAGCTCTGTCAGAGGGTGGAGGTTGAGGAAAAGCTGACAGGTCTTGCCTTGCTCTGAAAATACCACGATATTCACTGTGTGCCTTTGACACACTCAGATGGAAGGAGTGGTGATGATTTGTTCTGATTTTCCGCCTGTACCTATGCTTGTCATTATATTAGTAAGAAAAGCTTGTTGTAAAGATTTATCAGGAATTTATAGTGCTTTCTATCTTATCCAGACCCTATATGATACATATCATGTAACTAGGGGTGGCATAAAGATAATTCCGCAAACATTTGCATATGCAAATTCAAAGGGGAAATTTGTATCAGCCCAATTAGTCATACATGTTAAATCCTATTGATTCAAAAACTATGGCACTGAAAACTTAGAGCTGCTGTCACTTTGCTTAAAATATTGAAGGAACTTCACTTTTTTTTGCATCAGAGAGTTGCTTCTAACATCTATTTATTTTCCAAGGCTCCTTATTTTCTGTGGTAGTAGTTCAAGCAGTGATAAAAGCAACATATCTCAGTTTATTTCAGTTATTACCACAATTATTCATCTGAGACAGGTTTTGAGCCTTCCCTGGATGGAATAGCAAAGTTTAAGATTGTGTACAGTGGTTTTCCAAGCTGCTCAGGCATGTAACTCAAAAACTGGACTTGAGAAGCAACCAATATATCGAGCAATTAATAATCAGTTAATAAATGAAAAAGAGAATTCAAGTTTTGTTAGTTAATGCCTGGTAGTCATAGAGAAGGATTCAGGCCCATGTGAAGCCTGGGAAAGCTGTATAATGTCCTAGTTGGTTTTAAATTACAGGAATAAAACTGTTTAAAATCCATCCTGAGATGATGCTTTTTGGTTGCTCTTATTTCACAATGGGTTATAGCAGTAAAATTTCAAATGAGAACAGTGTAAGGATGCCAGATAGTTGTGTTTATTTTTTGTTGTTACTGGATTTGGTTTTTTTGAGCGAGTATATTTTCAGACAATTTATGGCATTTGGATTGGAATGAGAGGTACACCCTGTGGTCGAGGGTATTTGGAAGACTGTGTATGCACATATGCATAGCTTTCACACAAATAAGACTAAGTATCTGTAGTTATGCTAAATGAAAATTGAGAATTGCAATGGCTGTTTATCCCTGTTTACTGGGGCCAAGAAAGAAAATGCCCTCCCCATTTTTAAACTAGATGGGTATATGGGATATAAAGTTATTTTGCTTGGTTTTTTAAAGCTGGCAAAAGCTTGTTGTGCTTGTTTGTTTCTCACAGCACAGTTTCAGGTGGTATAAAGTCACATCCCCGAAGACAAGGGAGGGTGAGAGCTGGTGAATCCCATCATCCCAAGCATAGGAGCACAGGTCTCTGAGCAAGAAGGCTCAGGTAGGAGGAGAACAGGTGTTGGAGTAACCAAAAATGAGTAAATAAAAGCTTATGTTGGAGGTTAATCTTTTTGAGTACATCTAACTAAACCTAATATACCTTATTTAGCCAAGACCCAGAAAACAAGAGACACGTGGCTCAAAATTCCAGGTTGTCTTTCATTTTCAAAAGGGCAGGAGAACCAGTGGTGTAGGGTTTTCACACAGCTGCAGTAGACTCTTCAATCTGTCTGAGAAGACAAGGGGATAAAAGTGGTATAGAGGGACAGGAGAGTTTTATGTTTGTAGTGGTTTATCTACAGCTGGAGGCAAACAGCTCCATCTGTCTCTGGGTTTGGAAAAGAGTAAGTAGCTGCTGAGGGTTTCAGAATAAAGACTGGATGTGTGCTTGTAATTAATTTGGAAAATAAATCTTTCTCTAGAGTAAGGAATACAGAGTAGCTAAGAGAAAGCAAAATAATGGTATAGGGGTGTGCTGACAGGTTTTCTGTTTCAACTGTGCAGCACAGACAGGTGAGTAATGTCTTGTACTTGTCGAGAGGGACAAGAAGGAGTCAGCTGACAGAGAGACAGCCAAGACACAGATCTTAGAGAGAATTGCTGAATAGACTTAATGAAAAGAAGCAGGGAACAATGGGAGGTGAGGGAAGGTGATGTTTGAGCACGGTACAAGACTGCTGTGAGTGGCAATTTGCACAGAGCTCGGCCATGTGGTATCTCATCTGACACAGCTAACTGAAGTGGTGAAATGTGCTCTCAAAGGCAAGGCAGTAGTAAATCTAGCAGGGGAAATGGCTTCTTGCCACTCGTCCCAGAAGTGTTGCCCTGGATGGGAAAGGCATCTCTCTCCCTGAAGCCGACAAATGATGACAGAAAAACATACATATTCAAACCATTTCCGAAGGACCACCCTCCTCTGTTTTCTTTTTCCTAAAGCCACAGAAGGGAATGAATGCATGGTACATTGGTAGAATAGAAACAAACTGTATGGTCTAATAACTTATATTGATTTCCAGGTAAGTGTATACTTTGACCAATAAATCCTACTTAGATACAGTCAAACTTAAAAATCAATGGTCAAAATACAGACAAACATATTTACTTGTTAACATAGCTACTAATGCAATCCCTGACCCATTGCAAGTGGTTTGCCTACTCATGTCAGTCCTCAATTTGCAACATTTTATGCCTGTATGTATGTTAATGTACCTATCAAAATGCACATATATACTATGGAGTTGGTTATTCTTGTACATCAGACTTGAGAAAATTTGCTCATATTACCCCAGGAATTTTATGATAAATCCAGGAGTCAATTTTTCTGAGCCCTCATTGAGTGTGGTGACAACACGACTTTGTTAAAAACACCCTTTATGCTTGGAGCATATCCTTTATGCTTTGGATATTACTGCTGGCCTGAATTCTTTTCCATCTATTTTTCTTTTTTTCTGCTTTGTGTGCCCATCCCCAGACAACTGTGTGGGCATATGTATATGTGGGAGGATATTCCCACAAATGTGATCATACACAAACACACATGTATATCTACTCAGGGAAGGGGTAGATATGGATTATGGATGGACAATTCTGGCTATGAGCCTCAGACTCATGAAAGAAAAATCCTTTTGCCACCTTCCAGCATTCAATTAAAAAAACAATCAAACCACAGGCTTAGGAGTAGCTGCAGGCATGACGCAGTAGGATAAAATTTGCAAGTATAAACTTGCAGTGCTGTTCTTATAAGTTAAGGTTTTGTTTGCAGTTTGAATGCTGTAATGGAGAAAGTGGTAAAGGCACAGTTTTACGTGCATAGCCAAGAATACACATCTTTAAAGTACTTTACAGGTGAAGATACCAAATGAGACAATAGTAAGAATGCATTTCTGGTGAGGGCTTCCAGGATGTTGATAGAGTATCTCCATGAGCATGCTATATTTTCCCTGTTCTGGAGTACAAAGCAGCAGGTTCAGCACATCTTTTGCTGTGATGAACCATTCTACTGGAGGCAAGAAAGAATCCAGATTTTTAAAGTAAGGATACTGTTCAAGGTCTTGAACAAGGATGAGTGACTGGAGCTCCTTGTTCTGTCATGTGTTTTGGGGATGAGTGACTTGAGCTCCTTGTTCTGTCATGTGTTTTGGGTGATGTTTATCATACACTTGATTTCTCTGCCTTAATTTCAAATTGCAAAAAGAGTTCTCATAACACTATATTTTTTGTTCGGACTTCCTTCTACTGAAAACTCTTTCTGTATCATCTGGATTTACACTAATTTGGGAGTGGTACTGCCTGATTTGAGCACCACACACAGTAGATAGCATGTGTGTTTCCCCCTCCCCAGGACTCTGTCATGACTCCATTCATCAAGAAAGTAGAGCCTCATATTTCTTTGCTTGGCTTTGGTGTGTATTTGTTTGTCATAGTCTTTTGTAAGGACCTATTAGCTGAGTTACTTTACTAACTTATATGAGCTAACTGGCTTGGTAGTCTTCTAAGTCCATCGGTTTTGTAGGATTTGAAGGAATATTTGAGACAAAATACTTCTGAGAAGGAAATCTGGTCCCCTTTGACTTGAATGGAGCTAATATTCATCCCATATTACTTTATTAATTCTTGAATCATATTTATTTTTGTGCAAGTTCTTCACAGCTGAAGTAATGAGTCTTCCTTTCTCAGCCCCAAATTCAGTATATAGCAATTCAGCTACATAAATAAATAGACTTTGAAAAATGAGTTCCTTTTCTTTGGCAGTCAAGCTTTAGTAAATAATAAAGATTATGGTAGACAATCCTTATCACAATAGTAAAGGATTATTGCTTTTGTACTTAATGCTTTAAAAAATTAGAACACCTTAATCTTTTAAAAACAATTTGGGTTTGGCAAAACAAATTGCATTGAAGCTGACAAGATGCTTGCCAAGTTCTAGGAGATGCAATTCACAACATCTGAGATATTAAACTTTGGAGGCCTGAGCTCTTAATAGAAACAGGGCCTCAATATTAACTCTTTCAGTTCTGCTGTGGTCTATAATGTGCGTATTTTTATGTTTTTCTTATAAAGCCTAGCAGGCTGCCACTGGGTTTCTGTACTGTCTCAGGGCTATAAGATAGGAAATGAACTCCTGGATTGCTTGCTTCTGTCCCCTAAGAACAGAGGCCACCATAATGCATAAATATATATTCCATAATCACTGTCCTAAACTGATCATGCAGTCTCATGAAATGGAACTATTTTGGCCTGCCACTACTGTTGTGAGGTGATACAGAATCTCACCATAACACTTAGAAACTTTTCTATTCTTGGCCAGAATATATCTGTGATCCTACTTGTATCCATATGTCTTTGTGCTAGCATGGCCATGTGAGTTTAGCAGTTGGGATGCTTTCTTTTTATCCTCCTGAGATACTTAATATAGTACTTGAAATACACCAAACATATTGTCTTATGATTCTGCTACTAAACTATCCAAACTTAAACTCTACTGTCAACCTGCTAGTGACTACAGGAGTCTCTCTCTCTCTCCCTCTCTCTCTCTCTCTCTCTCTCTCTCTCTCTCTCTCTCCCTCTGTTGCTATTCATACTTTCTTACTCTATTGATAACATTTCAGCTGACTATATCTATCTCTCTCTTAGGGTCTAATTGTTCATGGGTGTACAAATTGCTATTATCACAGACAAGGAACCTTTAGTACACCTCTGGTGTTTTTCAAACTGATGAAGCTTCAAATAATAGAATTTTTTTGTTGTTATCTGAGTGCATTACCTTATTTTTCATAGTAGTAAATTTCAGCATAATTATATTGTCTGGTTTCAGAAGTCATTGTCTTTTTGAATGCCCCATAAACACCTCTGTATTTCCTGGTTTTCTAACATAGTTAATTCCTTTAACAGTATTTGTCAGATTCATTGCAGATAATATTAAATAAGCAACTAAAGATCTCAGGTTCCAAAGGAATAACTGCTGAGTAAATAGGATAACTGAAAAGTTCAAAATCTAGGGATGGCAGAGGACATTTGGAATTTCTTTAAGGTTGCCTGCTGTGTTCCTAGGAACCTTGACTGTACTTAGCTTCATTTAACTAATGATTGCAGTTTCTTACAAGATCAATTTTTCTTTTTTTTTTCCCCTCTTGCTTCAAGGTTTTAAAGTTTATTAAATGCACACTACCCCTG
>NW_008676410.1:73494-78871 GCF_000695815.1 Acanthisitta chloris
TCTATATGGAACTTTGACTGTAGGGCCACTATCCCAGGAAGTCTTTCTCTCCTTTATTATACTTCCCTTGAATTACACAGATTCAGTCTGTTTTACCATTATGTCACTGCTTATTTCTTTGTTGTCTGTCATCTTACTATGTAAGTATCGTTCCCTTTCTGACTATAATGTCATCATATTTTTATTCTTATTGCTGTTTTAACATCTTGCACCACCCTCTCTGGTCATGGCTGTTAGTATATCCTTGTTAAAAAAATTTTATAGTCTCACAAATAATAAGTAGTTATAGGGACTGGAACTCCTGTGTGCTTTTTAATACTAGTTTCAGTCTTAGTCCCACAAGGCCAGCATTGAAAGTCTTAGCTGAAAGAATCACCTAAGAAATGTTAATTTTAATGAAAATACTTTTTGGTGGGGTTTTTATCTGTCCATCTTCATCAGCTGCATTCTAGTTTAATTTGCATTGTACATCTATCTCACATATACATAAATATTGCTTTATCCACCAATAACTTTATAATGACACCTGACCTAAATGAAGAAAGACCTTTTTTTTTCTTCTTTATTTCCTTTTCTTTTCCTAGCTTGCTGACCTCTTCCCTCTCTGCTCTCTGATAGCAGGCCAATCAATTTGTCCCTCATACAATTGAAAAGTTCCTAGGATTGTGTGAAGTTCCAGTATTCTCAATTTTATTTTTCCTTCATCTGGTTTGTGGTTGCTTCCTACCTCCCCTGTCTCCTTTCCCCTCTCCTTTGTTGATGTTTTTTAATCTTCTATATGTTATCCTCACCACCCATAGGTCTCAGCTTTTGGATTTTTTCTTCTTTTGTACTTGTTGAGTTCTAGCCTCTTTATTTTCTTGTCTGCTTGCTCTATTCAGCATCCCTCTTTCTCTTAGCAGCTGTCTTGCCTTGTTAACTCATTTTCTTGCCATATTTGATCCCTCCTCGGTCTTGCCTTTGTGCTCACATGCTCCAGGTATTTCTGTTTGCAGATATTTACAACTCACACCATGTCAAATTAATTTATTTTTTCTTAAGAAAATTCTGATTTTCTCCTATGTTTCCAGATGTGTTTCTATTCCTTAGTTCTTTTCTTCCATGCTTTCTATCAGGTGATAATGTTATATTCCCATCAAGCAACCATTTAAGGATCTGTCTTTAATCTTTTTTTCAGCTAGTAACATTTCTTGTCATATTCTTTAGACCTTTCTGTAAAAACAGATATAACCCTGAGTTTAAAATACAGTTCATTCTGATATCATGTTTTTTTCCTCCTCTCTTTATCAGTATATTTGCACAAACATTACATCTCTCAAACATCTATTTTGCCTCCCTCTGTTTATTGACTTTCCAAGACACTGTCCTTTTTATATTTTCCCTAGGTAAAACCTTTTTCTTTGCTTTAGTTTTGCAGTTAAACTGATGCTCAGTCATACCCAAGATATCTGTAGTATGTGCTCAAATGCATGACCTTTGACCACACCACAGACTTTATGAATAAAGCTAATATCAACTAACAGACTGGATTTGTATGTCCATCTCCCACAGATTTTCCCTCAAGGGGAATCGACTTCCTGCCAAATTTCCTGATCAATACTGTTTGTTGTATTGTTACACAACAGGTTGCTGTAAATTTATGTTCAGAAAAAGAAATTAACACTTCACAGATGCTTTTATACGTTGGCCTGAAATCTGAATCCATTTTAATTGGATATACATTGAAATAATTTTTGTTTTCTAGTCAAGTTTGTCACAAACATGATGTTAAATTAAAACAGTGTTCATCCCATAATATTTGGGGACTGGTTTTCTCCTCTAAGCAGATAATTAGATGTTTAAAACATAGACTGATGGTCCTCGATATAAATCATTCTGCATAAATGATATACCATAAAGAATACTTTATTTTTTTGTCAGGGAGTACAGGCTACTTTAATTTGATGTAATGGAAATTTCCACAGTGAATCCTCTCATACTTGCATGGTTGGAATGATAGAAATCAGTGCTAAGGGTAGTATATCACAGGCTTAGATTTTAAAATTAAAAACCTATTTGTTTCACTATTTTTCCCCTCTGGACTTGTATGGAAACTCAGGTACATGGAAATAGTAACAAAAATCTGTGTTTTGTCTAAATTCGACCTTGGAAACAATGGGTTGAAAATTGAAGTAGTTAAAATGCTAAAAACTATTTAGCTTCAAGGACAGAATTAAGGCATAGTCTATAATGAATGCTGGTCTCCTTGGAGTCAGAAGATATACTATTGCTTTAGACAATATAAAAAGTTTCATTCTCAAAAACCTATTTGTCTCTAACTTTGCATACACTGTGAGCCTGTCTTAGATGAAGTGGAAATTGTTTCAAAGGATGAAATGCTTTGCCATACCCTTCTGAATAAGTGCGTGCAAGCCTTTAGGAAAACTATGTTTTCCAGGCAAATTTACTCATGCCTCATTACTGTAATATATATTTTTAATACCATTCTTGCTGCCAAAGATAAAGCTGATACAGACTGGAAGTAATGAGATCACCACAGGGACTCCAGTGCATCTCTGCAAGCTTTGAGAAAGTATAGGTGTAAAGCATTACGGGGTTGGGCCCAAATGGTGATTATTTGGACATCTGCTTGGAAGAAAAGCCTGTGAACAAATGTAAAATTATTTTTGTCTACTTCCCATGTGCACTGTGCTGGTGACAGCTGCCTTTGCATACCCTTTGTTAGCCTGTAAGGCTTTGCATAAGGTTGGTAAGACTGTGGGCACACAAGGGAGAGTTAGCCCTTCCATTTCCACCATTGCTGCTCCCCAAGGATTTCCTTCCTTAGAGCAGCCTGAAACAGTTATCATTTGGCAAATAAACAGCAGGCAAGTATCCTCAGACAGTGTAAAGAACTGCAAATATTCTTTCCTCTTGGCAAAGTTGATCAGGAAGAGTCTTGATCTTTCTTTAAGGTGTTCTTTAATGCTCACACAGCCTGTGGCACTGTTTGTGCATGTAAATTGTCCTGTGACTGATAAGCAGGTCCTCAGACCTGTAAGGATTTATGTATTTATTTTGCAATTTAAAATAAGAGTGCTGTAGGCAGAAAAGGACTGGTTTGAAAGGCTGACTAATGTCATCTTTCCTTTAAAACCTGACAGGATTTAAAAAAAAAAAATTAAGAGAAAAGATAGCATGGATGTGAATGGATGAAAAGATGGATGTTGGACAGGGTGACCTTTGATGTTGATGTACCTTTTCAAGTTCATGGACTTAAAAACCCCATAGCCTATGTGAAATGGCAACCTTACAGTGTTATTGGCAACTTTGTTCTAGAGGCAATGAATCAGTATTAAAACTCTAAGTTCCTGAAAATCAGCGTGGTCTCTTCACCCTCTAGCTGGTTCTTTCAGTTCAGAGTTTGTGATACATGATTCTGGGAGCTTCAGCTGTTGTGCACTCAAGACAAATATCCATCTTTTGAAAGGGGAAAATAGGAATGTGTAAGTTGTTTTTTCAGTTTGCTGTGTGTCAATGGTAGAAAAGTAAGAAGTTTATACCTTTCTTTCATGATATTGTTACCATCTGCTGTTTATTCTGACAGAAAGATCAAACTCTGGAAAACTATGCAAACTCTATAAAGTTACCTTGAACTTGCAGTTAATTGAAGCTAGAAGGAGAACCAAAGCAAACCAACCCCCCAAAAACCACAAGCTCCAAGTGCTGGCTGGTTATGATGAATTTTAGGGTTTTGGCTCTTTCAGGAGTACAGTGCTTAACAAAGCATTACAAAATTGTATTTTGTGAGCAAAGTATAGTTATTATTTTCAAAATTTTTATTGAATCTTGACATTCAACTTGATATGTGGCTTTGGTAAAATTTTAAGTACAATATTTCAGAGAGGTTTTGTTCTTTAATTAACATTGGATTTATGTCTTTACAGAAATGTTGCTTTCTGACAGCTGCACAATTATCTGGTGTCACCACTGTGCCATGTAGTTAAATGGTCAACAGTTACTATGTTTATAAATACTGTGTGACATTTGAGCTTGGAAAAGTAAATTCTTGCTGAATGCTTTTGGAAGAGTTCCATATACAGTATTTTTATGCATCATTCAGTGGAATATGCACTAAATGGAATGGCATTGACTATAATAAGCGTTACGTATAAAATGGGAATCAGATTAAACATAAATCCCAATGCATTACATTGAAATGATTGAGGCTAAAGCAATAGGCAATGCCATGTATATTGCTGTAGTTACTCAAGAACATTACAGCTGTGCAGCTGGGAAAAGTTGCAGTGTTATAGTTCCCTCTTCTTCCAATCTTCCTTAGAGTTTTCATCTCCAATATTTCTTTTGATTAGCATTAATAATTTATATAGGTTTTCTTCAGTGTAGCTTTTTTTCTGATCACCTATGACCTAAGTAAGAGGCAACTAGTTCAGTGCAAACTTTAAAATGCATTATTAGTATAGTTTCGTTTGAGTTGCTATCAAATCATATTGTTCAAAATGTCAGGTACACCTTCTATTTAGCATTCATTAACTGTAGGGGTGTGTGCTAAAAGCTTTTGAAGGTTTGGGTCATATTTACTCCTGTTTGTGTGAAATGCCTTGTTGGCAACTGAAAATGGAACTCGGTTGTGGGATGGTATTTGGGAATTTGGTCAGGGATGTATTTTTCTTTTTTTTTTTCTCTCTTTTTCTTTCTTTTTTATTTTTTTTTTCCTCTTCCCTCCAGCCTGCTTTGTGTTTTTTTTCTTTCTTTTCTTTTATTCTCCACCTCCCTCTATTAGGCGGAATTATTTAGCTCGTGGAGGAACTGAGACAGGTCAAGAAAGGATCATCTCATATCGTTTGGACAGAGACCATAAATGAAATATTACAGAGTTTATGGAGAAAAAGAGCCCTGGATAGCTGTCTCAGAGTAATGACCTGTGTAGGAAAGTATAGAGATCTATATGACCTATATTTTGTGGGAGATTCAAGCTGAATATGCCAGGTTTAGTGGCTTATATTAATGGAGGAGCCTAGAATGGTTAAAATACCATACAGTCTCATGATAGACTTCCAATTATTGCTTGTGCTTTGTCAGGATGATGGAGGGAGAATAGCTTTCCTCAGCAGTGCAGTTCTGCAGAAGGGTAAGAAGGAAGTATCAGGCTTCATGTTTTAATGTAGCAGTGTATAACTTGAAAAAAAGCCTCTGCTGAGTGAGGGCTTTTAGTAGTATGTGTATAGAGTGTAGACCCAGAACGAAGAGTAAGAACAATATGCATAGTGAGATATCAAAAAATGTGGATGCTAAAAGCATGTTAGGCTTGTGCTTCATTAATGACTTGTATGAAGCTAATATATACAAAGTTTGGGAACCAAACAGCTTCTATCAT
>NW_008676410.1:78898-100202 GCF_000695815.1 Acanthisitta chloris
TGTAGTGATCAGTGAAAGGTAGAGACTTACTAAGTCTGCTAAGTGGTTTTTAAAAAATGTGTACATGTGCATTTCCAGGACTATGTTCAGAAAAAGAAAGAGTATAGCATTTCTGGCCAAATCTTTTTAATTAAATGTAGATATTCTTCATGGAAAATGATGTTCAGTATGAAAGGGACAGTTTCAGTATATTTTCTGACCTTAAAAAAATACATCATGAAAACTCTTTAAATTCCCATTTGACCATTTAGAGGTGGAAGAATTACATATTTCACTTTGAAATGACATTTTAATTAACCTGTATTGAACAAGAAAAGGAAACTTACAGACCTGATCCAGTTTACTGCAACTGAGTTTTTTATCTTCCAAATTCTTAGACCAAAATCTCTTTGTTTTATGACTTTTCATGTAGAGTTGGGATATTGTACTGGAAAAATTTGTTTTAAACCCTGTTCTAATGGTACTGTTGCCAATTAAACTTTAGAAACAGTATCGGTTTGGACTGTTCTTTAGTATACTATAAGATTATAAGGACATTTTAAGCAATTATTTATAAAAATCCTTTATTGTGGCTAGTAGATGCTTACTTTATATATTTTTAATCTAATAAAGCTCCTCTGGAGATACTGAGCCGAGAGGTATTTATTTAAAATGCAAAGGAAAGAGAGATTCTAGGGAAATACAAGAATCTCAGTTACTACTGCAGAGAAATTGTTTTTCTGTGAAATTCTATTAGCTAAACAAGTCACACATGGAAAAGAACTGCACTATTTTAATTGAAGAGATTTCTAAATATAAATCAGGTATCTAGGGGTTATAGATTGAACCCATCTGAACTGTTTTAATTGAAGAAATTTCTAAATATAAATCAGGTGTCTAGGGGTTATAGATTGAACCCATCTGTTCTACCAAAATTGACTTTTTGATATCTGCTATCTTAACTTATTTGAGTCCAAGACATAAAATAGCTTCTTAGATAAGCAGGTTCACTTTGATATTATCCAATTAATTACTGTCAGATGTATTGCATTGGAAACTTGATCTGTAGCTCTTCTTTGGGGTCTAAACCAGTTCCTTGATTCCTAGGATGTTTATCTGGACATTTAAATCAAGAACAAAGCCATTTTTAAAAATACAAGTCCATCTCCTGCAATGAAACCCAGCAGGGGCAGGTAGGTTTGACTCAGGGTTACAAAATGCTGTAAAGAAGGTAGTGATTTTTAATTTTTTCCCCTACTGCAGTTTTACTAAAGTAGGTTTCAAACTGGTTCTGAAAAATGTGCTGGTTTTTTTTTCTGGTAAGGGCAGGAAAAGACAGTAGGCAGATCATTTCTTCAAGGATGTGAAGTGAATAGAAAGAAAAAAGGTGATTCTGGAAGCAGGTGACTAGCTGCAACCTTACTTGGGACAAGAAGAGCAGGAAACAGTTTTCTCTTGAAACATGTTCAGTGGCAAATGTAAACTGAGCAGGTAATGAATTGTAAGCTCTGAGACCAATCCCTTATGAAAGATTTGCAAAGAGCTGAAATTTAGATATGATTACTTCCCCAAGCCTTTCTTTATTTACACCTTCATTATGAATAATAATTTTTTTTAAATGTTAAAAAAGAAAAAAGGGGTTTTTCTGTCATTGTCATGCTGGTTGCTTTAGACTTAGGAAAGGAAAGGGAACGCATCCCCTCAGAAGAACAAGAATTTCATGATATTTTCCTGTGATGATGGCATTTATTTTTTATATATAACTTAGTTCATAGTAGTAAAGCTGACCCTGAGTATTTCCTAACCTCATCCCCCACTGTCCTGGTCTCTAAAAAGAACTCAAGTCTTCTGCATGCTGTTTCTTCAGTCTCCCACCGACCAGCACGTTGTGTGCCAGGTTTTCTGCTCTAAGTGTTGAGAAACACATGTGGTTCAGGTAGCTCTGGGTGCAGCTGCAGTGCAAGCTGTAGATTGAGCTCTGAGCTGGTGGTTTAGGAGGAAGTACAGGACTTTCTCATGCTTGGACAATGAGGGGATAGAAGCCCAGGGGGTCCTTTGTTGGGGTTCCCTCCTCAGAGGCACCAGTTTGTGCTGTGTTATTTAGTTATTGCACCAAGATTAAACTATTTGAAGGATTGTGATGTCTGAGACTCTGTTATGGGATACCTGGCATTGAGCCTCTAAGGAAACCTGGTGTGATTGTGTGAGCATGGAGTATGTAGCTGTGAAGGGGCTTCAGTCCCAGCTCAGGTAGTGTGAGTGTGACTTCTGGGTGACTGGGCAAGGAAGTTTCCTTAACATAAGCATCCTGGGGCTGGCCATGGGCTGTGTGGCTGATTGCTAAGGGTCTGCAGTGGGGTTGGAAGAGGAATATAGCTGCTCAGAAGGAGCTTTGTAACAGGGCCTGATTCCTGGAGCTGTGGTCTAGAGATGATCCAGTGTATCTGCCAGTGACATGGAGCACTCACTGCATTGCAGGTATATCTGCTCTCTGATGACAGCTGTAATTAATCATCAGTTGGTGTCCTGGTTTTGACTGGCATAGAGTTAATTTTTCTTCCTAGTAGCTGGTACGATGCTGTATTTTGGATTCAGTATGAGAATAACATTGCAACACATTGATGTAGTTGTTGTTAAGTCATGCTTACTCCAAATCAAAAAGTTTTCGGTTTCACGTGCTCTCCTAGTGAGGAGGAGCACAACAAGCCAGGAGGGAGCATGGCTATGGCCCATGCTAGCCAAAGGCATATTCCATACCATAGAGCATCATGCCCAGTATATAAACTGGGGGGAGTTGGCTGGAAGACACTGATTGCTGCTTGGGAAAGGGTTGGGCATCAGTCATCAGGTGGTGAGCAACTGTATTGTGCATTACTTGTCTTTCTGAGGTTTTATTTTTCACTCTCTTTTTTGTTGTCCTCCTTTTAACTACCATTATTTTTGAATTATTTTATTTTATTTCCATTGTTAAACTGTTCTTATTTCAACCCACGGGTTTTACTTTTTTTTACTGATTCTCCTCCCTATCCCACTGGAAGAAGTGAGCGTGGTGAGTGAGAGACTGCATAGTACTTAGTTGCTGCCTGGGGTTAAACCAGGACAGTTTAATAACTGGTAACAGTTTGGCTTTTGTGTTCTTCCACTATGTCTTAGGATACCCTTTTCAAATCATTTGCTGAGTATGAACTCTGCAGTTTACCCTTTGTTTCATTTTCTCATTCTGGAAAGCTACGATGCTCTTTATCCTCACCAGTAAGGTAAAGGATGTGCAAGTAATAACCTTTGCTACTTTGATAGCCCTCCTAGCAAAACAATCTGGTGGTTCTTTTATGTCATGGATTTCAGGGTGGCAGCCCTTGTTTCCAAAAATTGAGACACAACAGGAACATCTGTGTTTGCCATCTGCAAGACATTTCCTTGTAGGATCCCAGGGTTGGTTATGGGGCTTCCAGACACTCCTACTGCCTGTTCCCCTGGGTACACAGGAAAGGCACAACAGGTTTGTAACTAGAACACTGATGCATGTAATCCTAAACTCTTCAGCACATGCTGCTGTCACTGGAGCACAGTCTGCCCGTGTTTGGTTGAACACCTACCAGCATCTCTCTCAGTCGTGTCCAGCCCCTCGTCCCTGCATTGCTTTCCACACAGGCTGCTTTTTGTTGTTAACAGCAAGGTGCTGACCCTGGCAAAGCAGCCAGGTATTGTGGAAAAGAGCCTTCCCTATTACTAGCCAGCTGTTATATACTTGGAGAGGTTTTCCATTTCAGAATCCTGGAGAAGGTCAGGAAAGGATTGTTTCTGTTCCTTTTTCTTTTTTTTTTCCCCTGCAGAATTGATTTATTTCTGAACATGGCAGTGTAGCAGTATTTATTGCTTATTTTCCTAACTTCTTCTTTTAATCCTACAACTGCCATTAGATAAAATAATGAACCAAGTTACTTATTCAGGCAATGTAAATATTTATTCTCTGCTGTATTCCAACAAAATAATGTTGTCATGCATTATTGGCAGTAAATTATTTTAAGTTATACATTTAAAAGTAAACAAAGCTATATACATGAAACTATCTTTGATCATTTTTCATGAAGCATCTTATTATTTTCCTTTATCATTGTTGCTATGAGATCTGAAATCTTAATGCTCGTATTTTGATGTTCAGTGTCTTCATATTTCATTTCTATTGCACATGCTTTCTACTGAAAAATTGTAACCAGTTTTCTACATTCACTGCTCCCCTTACCATCTTCCAATTCTGGCCCAATTCTGATGATATTATTTATATTTTGTCACTAATAGTGGTCCATTGAGTGAATTGTAATTCTCTTGTTTGGGTTCTGTAAACGGCATTTTGCCCTTGAAATATAGCTGGGGAGGAAGAAGGGCATATAATCTCAAATAAACCTCTTTTTTTGTAAATTGGTAGAAGCTATTTGCTAGTCTAAGAAAAAATAAAGGGAAGATGGATGCTCTTTAATTTCCAGTGTGCTGTTTATCTCAAAAGCAGATTTTCCATTCGATAGAAATGTTGTGAAGCATTACTCCCAAGTGTTAACTAGACCCTGTGTACATATAAAGTATAAGAACATTTTGCACCTATATTAATAACTTTTCCTTAAAAAAATCCCAACATATTTTAACACATGAATCCCACCCCAATAGATGGCAGTGCTTTTACTCAGTCACAGTGATCACACAAATTCCTAGCCTACTTGCTTTGTATAGGGTGCCTTAATGAAATAGGCTGTAATAGTCCTTCAAGGATGCTTCATAGACATTTTATTTTTCTTTTTGAATGGATGGACACAAGCTTGATCAAATGACAAGATCTCGAACAGCTTGAACAATTAAAAATAGGTGACATAATCTCCCAACTTCTGATACTTTTTCCTCTTTTAAGTAAAAGAAACACAGTAGGTTACAAACCTGATTTCCTTCTTATTCTGAAAATTCTCAGTAATTTTTCTTATGATATCACAGGTTTCCAGGGCATTGCTCTTCACACTGCTTAAGTTTCATGGGCCTACAAGAATATACCAGTGCTATCAGGAAGTCGAAACCTCTGAGTGGTGTTTTGCGATAGTATTTTTAGTACTTTTTTAAGACAAGAAGTCTGTAATTGTGGTGCAAAATCTGAAGCACAAAATGCAAGAAGTTTCTGCTCCCTCTCAGCACGTTTGGGTTTCAAGTAGTGGTTCATGCTCTATGTTGCAGTTCTGAACAGAAGTTATTTAGAGCTGTTTAAACTTGATTACCTACAGTGGTGTTTCCAAATACATTTCAAGCTATTAGAATGAAGAGTCATTGATCTGGAGGAGGAGCACTGAATGGTCTAGCACTCTGATGACTAAAGATAAACTCTTAGCAACCTAAATTTAGGCACCTCATTTTAAAAACTTTGGCCCAGATATGTGAACTCAGAAGAATGAGTTACAATAATTCATTTCAAATTCCCTGGCTGTCACGGCTCCCCAGACTGAGCATTTATTCATACAAATTGCTCACTGTTGCAGATAAATCACAAAATGTAGCCAGTGCAATAACTCTGCACCTGAGCATTATTTAATTCTGCTTTGCTAATGCTGGCAGCACTTTGCTTTTTCTCTATATGTTGCAGCACCTGAGTATTTTGGCTTTGTCTGAATATGTTTGGGAGTGAAGAGGGAGAAAATGTACAAGTTTTTGCCCTCATGTTTATCACTGCTAACTTTCCTGAGAGCTGTGATTCCTCAGTTAGGTGGTCAGTTTAATTTTCCTGCCAGCTTAAAAGAAATGCAAGGGACACCATTACCAAGGGGGGCAATTTTTTCACTGCAAGCTTAGGAAAGGATTATTTTGCCAGAAGTGTTGTCTCTGGTGGTTCTCAAGTGCACCAGGTTTAGTTATTTTCCCATAAAGCAGTTGATGATGATGATGAGAATTATTATGTCCTGTCAGTGTTGATTTTTCTTGTTCAATGACTTTGAGGTTTCTCTTTTGGGATTTTTGTCTCTTTAAAGAAGTACTTCACCTTGTGGACATGAGAAGTGGATGGAGGTATGTGTGTTGCCCACAGTTTTCTCTTATGTTTGTGTGGGCCACACATATGAGTAAAATTTTAAAACACAGTTAGTTAGGCAAGAAATTTACACCTTTTCTTAAAACCCAGTATAAACTAAGATTAGTGTTAAAAATGTTGGTGTTGGCTATTTAGCACAGTTTTGTTTTGTTTTTTTGTGCTGGGATCAGATAACAGTGCTCCCTTAGCCTATATTAAGGATGGATCTCTTGTCATTTCACTGCAGCTTTAGAAGTTGAGGATGTTTATTCTAAGCCAATCATCTGTAGTCAGTGTCATAAAAGGTGATTATTCCATCTGATGCTAAATATCTGAGAGGATATTATGCAAATGTGTTGATGATCCTGCTCAGCCCAGTGCCACAGTCTACCAGTGCAATTGTTTTTTAATTCAGTGTAGAAATAATCCAGGTTAAAAAACAGTAACTGGAAGTATTTTATTCATCCATATCTGTTTTTTTTAACTGGGCTCATTTCAGTGATTCATAGGGCCATTTACAATGGAGTGATAAGAATACCTGTTCAATAAATGGGGTCATACTGGCACAGAGGGAAGAAGTGGTTGAAGGCAGGAACATTCAAAACTTTGTGTAAAAAACTGCCTCCTGAAATATACGTGTGCACTGGGACTGTCCTGTTTTATTAGGTGAGGTGAATACACAATAGTAATTGTTTAATCATGTACTAAACAGGCCATTAGCAATATAGCAATGTAGCATGCACATCTTGACACTTGCTGTGGCTTTATTAGGCTATTAAGTATCTTGAAGTGAGCTTATCTATGTCAAACAAAGGGGACAGTTAGGAACTTTTATGTATATTGCCAAATCCTTTCACTGAGATGCTCAGGACTAGTAGTGCTGTTTGTGCTAGCAATCTTTTCCAGTTTTAGCTTCCCAGTGAACCGTGAGGGTTATATGTGTATGGATCAATGTGCTAAATGCTGAGATAGGCTGTTTCTTTATAAAGTGCAGTGATTATCCAAGTTCATACCAGGAAGCCAGAAAAAGTGACCATGCAAATCACAGTCTTATTTATCTTGAGTCTTATGTAAATATGAAGAAAGGATAACTCATATGAACTTCACTCGAGTGTCTCAAGAGTGTTGTTTTTCATTAAATAGGTTAGCTAACAGTTCAACTATCAGAATTGTAATGAGGTGTATATTTTTGGAGGCATATTGAAAAGAAACCCAGCCTAGTAGGATGCATTAGATATATCATACAGAAGTCACATCACATGAGCTGCATGTTCTGTGTACAGCTATTCATCATAGGATCCTTTATGTTGCTGAACCACCCTGCTCCAGTGTACTCTCATGGTACACAAACATGGTCAGGCTACTTAGGTTTGGGCACTGAAGTCAGAGAATGCTCCAGTGTGCTCTCATGGTACACAAACATGGTCACACAAACCTAAGTAGGTTTGGGCACTGAAGTCAGAGAATGGTGACTACCATGAATAGGATACTGTTCTGTGAAGCAACAGTGGAAGAGATGAAAATAGCTATATGGAAACAATGACAATAGCCATGAAAAAATCAAAATGCACTTTATAGTACATTTTTATGTAAGTTCTTTCTGCTCTCATGGTACACAAACATGGTCACACAAACCTAAGTAGGTTTGGGCACTGAAGTCAGAGAATGGTGACTACCATGAATAGGATACTGTTCTGTGAAGCAACAGTGGAAGAGATGAAAATAGCTATATGGAAACAATGACAATAGCCATGAAAAAATCAAAATGCACTTTATAGTACATTTTTATGTAAGTTCTTTCTGGAATATGTTTCACATGTTTTATTTATTTTTATTATGATGTTTCTTTTTATTTTTGTAGGCTGTGGAAACCAACCTTGCATCAAAGGATAGTCACTGGGTCTATGTAAATGAGGTAAGAAAGAGAAAAAGCAGCCTGCTACATTCACTCATCATCATCTTTTGTTTCATATGTTTTGACACACCAAACTGAGCATACGTTTAGCATTTTTGCTTTTTGAATGGCACAAGATGCAAACTCTGTGGTGTCATTGCTTGTCTGTCTTAGTTGAATTGGCATAGGTTGAATACCAGAGGTCAAGATAAAGCTTCCAAGATACCTCATAGCAGCTGGGAGACTTTATTTTCACCTTCATGCTGACGCTAATTCATTAACTATTTAGTAAGCAGAAAATATCTCAAAAGGAATCTCAGATACAGGCATCTCTATCTGCCAGAAGCTCACCTTTCACTGCTGTGAAAACCTGCACAGATGTCAGGAGAGGGAAGAGTGCTGAGGCTAGTTGCAAGCTTAGCTCATTCAAATATACATTTACATGATACACAGGTTTTTCTAGTGCAGAACTGCATTGGTTTATTGGTCAAAATCCAGAATAACGTAGTTGAAAAATGTGATGTTTCTTCTCTGCAGCTAATGGTGTCCTGTCCTGCTACTATGATTATTTATTTTACCTTAGTATCATGATGCCCTAATGGGAATTCATTCAAATTCACATTAAAAAAGCAATGAAATGTTGTACCATATATAATAATTCATAAATCACTGATAAATTGCAGTATTTTATATGTCTGGTTTTAATAGTGATTCATTTAAAGATAGCAAAATAGCTAAGTTAAAAAGAACAGTGTTCAGAGTCTTATTTTTGTATTATAAATGCATAGCCTCTAATTTAATAACCAATTCCTTTGTTAATTTCTCATTTCTTTCTTTGCACCTAGCTAATAATTTTAGATAGGCAACTTTTAATAGTAACTATAAATTGCATTGTGTGCCACTGGAAAGGCTCTGTAATTAAATAGGGGTTGGGGAAAGCGATTGAAATCCCTGCTTGTAAAGGCTTTATAAATTCTTTCTAGTCCTTGTTCCATTTAAGTACCTCCTGGTTTGTCAGCTACAGTAATGACCCACTACAAAACATCAGCAAGATGTCCAGAGAGTCAGCGTTTATCTTCACATAAAGATAATACAGTGCATATTTCCCTAAACATTTATAGGGAGGGAGTGTTTGTGAATTTTTTATTGCTGCTGTTATTGTGCAGATGTTAAAACTCCCTTCCTGAAGCCTGAATCTGTAACATCATGCTAAAAGCCTTCAGCACTCACACACTAACATGTACAAGCACACACATGCACAAACACATCACACAGGGTGTCAATTCTGCTTCTATTTTGGTAGCTTTTATTTTTTCTCTTTTTTGGCTGAAGACTGGGTAGGGAAGCTATGATAGCAAAATGTAAATCTAAAGTCTAACTTCCTAGTGAAAAATATTAGTGCTCATAATTATAAATATTATCTCAAAATGCAATTGCATTCAAACAGACAATTACAGTAGCTTTTCAGATTCATGAAACTTTGGAGAATTCTTTGCAGGCAAAAAGAAGAGAAAATGTCCTGACTATTCTTTGGTTAAGGGAAGAGTGTTGGTCTTTGTGCACATGCTTAAAGCTACTGTGAAAAGTAGGTACTGAAAAGATCCACATGGATGCATCTGTAGAAAGATGGAAGCTCCTTAGGGCTTGCTTTTTATTTCAGTGTTCATACTCCCATGCTAGCAAGAACACAGCCTGATTCTGCTTTCCATGGACATGTTTCCAGCTGGTAGTAGAGAGAACTGCATGATGGAAAATATGATGCTGATTGCTGCTGTGATGTGCAGAAAGGAATTAACTTTTAATTCCCAACAGTCAAATTAGCTCTTTTTGATGTAATTCCACAAGAGTAGCAGGCCAGATTTAGTACATTCTGTAAATGGACCGAATACTTAGCCAGTACTTTTTTTTCCTCCAGGTAGATTGAGGATTCTGCATTTTCCTGTTCACCCTTTGGTCTGCATGACCAAATAATCCCATTGCAAGGAAAGAGAGATGTAGGGCTGACTGACCTGAAGGGGCAGTAGCAGGATGAGAACACAGTGACAGTTTTTTCCATTGAGGTTACTTGTATGAAGAGCATTGGATTGTAAACAGGCTCTTCAGGCTTTTCACTTCTGGGAACCATTTAAGGGCCTCGTACGGCTTAGACTGCTCAAGTTTACTGGTCTGGAGCACCTTCTCACAATCTGTCCTGTCTCCCACCTCTCATCAAGCCAATGAGGATCTGAACCTTAGACTTTGCTATAGTAAAAATGGCTATATAGCAAGGTATTATTTCCACAAGAGATTTTCTTATTGTCTTACTTGAATTAAATCTACTTTACTCACTCTGTACTGACAATCCAATAAACATTTGTGGGTTGTTTTTTTTTTTTAATTTTGTATATCTGTACCGTATGGTAGGATAGGAGTTAAGTTTTGGAGTTAGAACATATTATATCAGTTAATTTTTTTTTAGGTAAGCAACACCATCAAGCTTGGGATGAGCTAACTTAAATCTGTATGGTTGGTAAGCTTATTACACAGCAAATGAACAAATATGGAATATAAGAGTTTTAGTGAATTACTTTTTTTTTAAAATTTAGTGAATTTAGTGTGAATTACACAGCTGTACTGTCAAAATCCTGTGTGCTGGTTTTCAATAATCCAGGTCTCTGTGCTGAGGTATCTGTTCAGTTTGGATGCCATTGGTGATGCAAAAGGACTCAGTCATCTTCAGAGAAAGGCTAGTGAATTGGGAGTTGGATTTTTTATGGGATTGGCAGGCTGAAACATTACATGGGAAATCTTCTAGTATAAGACAATACACAGGGATGGCTCTTTGCAGGCAATATCATGCCCTCATCTGCCTTCCTTGAAGCCAAAGCCATAAAAACCTTACTGCTTTATAAGTATATATTTGTAAGTATGTCTGTCTTTCTGGTTTCAGACATGTTGTTTCAAACTTGCAGAGCTGTCAAAAGTAGTGGAGATTAGAGGAGAAAAGGAAGAAATGTATTTCTAACTACTCAATCCCTTTGACATTTATATTGCATCATCTGCACTTTTATTCATCTAGAAATACTAAATCTTTCCTTGCATTCATTTAGGTAGCGATTCTACCTGAATTCTGGGTTAGACATGCCAAGTAGCTTTTTAAAAGAAGAATATTTGTGCTTTCTGTATATACCCTTGCAAAAGCAAACAGCTCATCTGAACAGTGGCTAGTCCATGCTTAGCTGTGCCTCCAAAATAGTCCAAAACATTTTATTCCCTTTGACTCTTTTGGGAGTTGCCAGTGACCAGCAGTTTTTACCCTACAGAGATCTTTTAGAATATATCTGATGTTCTGCTTGTACCTCTGCTGTTTTTGCCTTTAAATGTAGAAGTGACCCACCAGCTTTGATAGATGTGTGTTGCTTTTTCTTGTGTCATGACTGGCACAGTTGTAGATACCCTTTGGGGTTTTTTTTTTGATGTTTATTTCCTGTCTTTTATTTCCTAGTTTTCTTTCTTATTTTTATTATCGATGTTTATTTCCTGTCTTTTTTTTTCCTAGTTTTCTTTCTTATTTTTATTTTTCTCTTATTTTCTCTTTCATGCCAGGCATCAAGAATCTCTGTTGGTTCCTCGTGACATTTTTCATTCTCCCCTTCTCTTTTCTGCCTTTTCTGAGAAAATACTGTGCCTTGCTCAGGGCATATGTCTGTGGGAGAGGCACAAGAGCAATACTTGAAACTGAATTTGTATGTGGTTGTACCAGGAGCAGTGCTCTAGGAGTCTGTGTCTGCTTCTTTATTAGAAGCAGCAGTAGGTCTAGGGGTATAAATAGCACTAGAAACAGTATTTCCCTTTTCTTGGGATATTTCATGGTTTTGAAATTTTTCTCCATTCCAAGGATAGAGAAAGTTAAAACAAATTATTCAGCAAAACTGGGATATGAACCAAAAAAAGATAATCAGATTAAGCAGAGTATTTTATTCCCTCATATCAGTATATTTAATTCTAATCCAAGTTTCTAAACATTCCTTATTTTTATATGCACATCAGAATGGAAAGCAATGAGCTACTTTTCATGGAAGTGGAATGAGTATTGGATTTGACAATTCAACTGAGTTGTTTCACCGTTATCACATCCTTCCTTTAATTTCTTTTTCAACAAACTTACATTATATTCAGAAGTTTAATTGAAAGCTGTAAGACATGATAAGACAAAGCACAAGACTACTGGTTGATACAGAAAATAATTTTTCATGGAGGACAGGTAGGGATGAAGAGGGGACAACACAGTGTTGCATGTCCTAACTCTACATACCTGCTTTGAAGCTAAGGAGAGGTGAGAGACAAGTCCTGTTCAATAGCTGCCTGGAAATACACAAAAGACACCAAGGAAGACTTCTTTTGAAAGTGCATTTTTTTTTGACAGAAATGCCCTCAAAGTAATAAATTAAAATAAAGGAATGGCAGTTGGAAAAATAACGTTGGGATACAGACAGGGCTTCACAATTTCCTGTGGTTGACAACGTTATCCCTACATGTTTAGAAATTTAAGGCAGCTGTCAGTTCAGATTTCATTATGGCTAAGGAAGAATGGACTAAGGAAGCCAAAAGATAATTGGTGTGAAAGTGATTGTGACATGGTAACATGCACTGCTTGGAGAAGAGGAGGAGGTGACAAGAGGACAAATGGGATAATGAACATCAGTAAAAAGATTGTCCAGCTTCACAACTTTAGGAAACTAGTTGTGCTTTTCAAAGGTAATATGTTAAGTAAAGAATGGCAAAAGAACTGCAGAATTCGGTGAAGATAAAGGCATGACAAGGTATTGTTATGGTTTCAATGTGTTATCTTTACAGAACTTGAAATCAGAGATGAATTCTAAGGAAAAAAGTGGTGAAAAAAAAGGACTGGGGAGGAGTGTTAGGGGGTAACAAAGTAAGTGATTATAACAGGAGGCTGTGGTGCAAAATGACTCATACTGGGGATCATAAAAAGGAACAAGAAAAAGTTTAGATATAGCAGAAGGAAAGTGTAAGGTGATTACTTGATGGGAAAATGAGTTTTTAATGTTGTTATCGATTTCCTTGATGCTGATTTTATAGAAGCTATTAATTATAGCCAGACAGTTAAAAACATATTCTAGTAGTTCCAGTTTATTTAGATAAATCTGAGGCACTCTACCAGATGAGATTTAATATAGAGAAGCACCGAGTACTTTGCATGTGGCTACAAAATGAGGTATAGCTGGTGAGAATCTGCAGGAGGAACTTAGAATCCTTGTGGATAACAGAAGGACAATCAATGATGTTGTGGTTTTGCTAAGCAAGCATAGTCCTCAGGTATGGTACCAGAAACATCCTTTGTAAGGGGCAAGGGAGGCAATTATTTCACTCTGTTTGACATCAGCTCGGCCTTGTTGGAACAGTATTGCAAATTTTGGGCAAGACACTTTAAAACAAAACAGAATAATATTGCAAATCTAGAGGAGTGCACCTAGTATGATGAAAGCTCAGTAAAATATGGCTCATATGGAAAATCTGAAAACCTTAGGTTTAACTCCTGCAAAACTCATAAGATGGAACAAGGGCTGCACAAATAAAACAAAAGTATGATCACATGTTCACTCTGGAAAGATAAAGGAAATGCATTTAATCTTCCACAGTAAAAATTTGATCTTGTACTGGAAAATATTTTGTGATCTAAATATGATAGTGTATAGAAACAACTTCCTTGGTTACCTTCTTCTCTCTTATCATATTGTCTCTCTTCATGCCTGGTTCTGCTATTGTCTTTTATTCTTCATTTTTCAGCATCCTACTCACATTATGGAAGCCTGATAAATATTTTCAGATGTCAGTATGGAAAGACAAATACAACTGTGTTATGAATGCCACTGTATATTTTCTGATATGTACTTTCTATTCTAGGTCGTTCCACATATCTTTTTTCAAAGTAGTTATGATAATGACAGTTTATACAAACATTCAGTGCATATACTTCTGATAGAATCATTTATTCAATACTTTTGGTGGCAAACATAAATGTATGGGAACTGTGACTCATATCTGATTTTCAGTCATCATGGAACTTCTTCCTTCTCTATTACTGAGCAAGCTAGAACAATTGCATTTGGTTAGATCCTGTCAGTCAAATCTACCCTTGGGTTCTCCTCAATGATTTGACTTAGCCAGGAATGACCCTAGCATCATATTTCTTGATATCAGTTCTTTGAAATGGAGGATTATATTGTAATTGTATGTAGTTTTGGTAGAAGAATGCCTAGTAATGAATTACTAGCGCTTTCAGTGCTTTGAAAATAGATTTCATTATGAGGTGTAAAAAGTAAGTCTGAAAGCTGAAGATTAGGGCTTCTACTTGTCTACAGTTTTCATTTGCTGCTTTTCCATGGAATTGATTCTCATTGATTCAGATCAATCCACATCAGATCAGATACAAAGAAGTCTTTGTTATTAACACAAAATGACTTCTTTTTTAGTCTTAGAACCACCACATTCTATACCATATGGAATAACAAATATTGAAATTCAAACAATATTCTCTTCTAAATTCTCAAACTAGAACCATGGGAAGAGAGGGGAAAACTAGTAGAAGTTTCATTTCATTAGTCCTTTACTGTCTAAATGATCACGTATGCTCTAGAGAGGAATTGGACTATGGGGGAAAAAGTCTTCCTTGAAAGAATGGACTATGGGGGAAAAAGTCTTCCTTGTAAGTCAAGTACCAATCCCTGTGGGTATTTGCCATGGCACAACCATTTTAGAAGTGAGGAGGTGTTCCTGGGGACTGCACAGTGGGTAATTGTATTTCTGTATTTCACAATCCAGCATACAGTTTAATGCTATGAAGACTAAATTGACTCTAAGGTTGAATAGGGGATCATTATCACTAAGAAAAACTTGTGCTGTTATTTGCCCCATTTAAAAGCAAACAAAAATCAACCAAACAGCCTGTGCTGCAACATTGCAGGGTGGATAGTTGAAGGGTAAGTTGTATTTGTAATGGCCCTTGCAAATTCAAAGATGCTTTTTTTATATATATGTAGATAGAATATGCTAAATTGGTTTATCTTCTTGTACTAAACTGAGCTTAATAGCTTTTTAAAAAATCTTCAATAGCTTTTACAGTGCTTACTAGAAATGCATCTTAAAAAAAAGAGTCAGGAACCAGTTTGTTATTGGTGAAAATCTGTTTTCAATAAGAAATCTGAAACCAATAGCATGAGGTTGTAGAAACAGAGCATTATACAGATTGCAAATTCATAGGAAAGCAAATTATTAAGTAGTTAGAAGACAACTGAGATTCTTGTAAGCTTTAATTGACAAATAAAACTAAACTCTCATTAACATCCAGAAAAGGATGCTCTTGAATATTTTCCTCTTTTCAGTCCACAGAAAAGACCCTGGTTTGAAAACGTTGGAGGCAATAATCACACTACTATAGCAATTGCAGCTGTAAATTATTTGGTTAAATTCTTCTCAGCTATGATACTTGTCAGAAAAGCCCTCATAGTTGAGACGGGGAAGGGAGAATTGAAATAGGAAGAAAGGTTCTTGGAATTTTTGTAGGAAAAACAATAAAAAGATTTGGAAATACAGCAAGAATACATATTTCATCAGTGGCAAGAAATCTTAGACAGAAAGAGAGCTAAGGGACTTGGAGAACTCTGAGCCATATTGAAATGATACTGTCCTCATCGATTAAATGTGAATCAAAACTTTTAGGCAGCGGTTGACGTTATTCTTCCTTTTTGGACAGATGACACTTTCCAAATGATGCTGGTGGTGCTGCCAGCAGACTAACCTGTAGATCTTCAGCTGACTGACAAAACTTTCCCAAACTCAAAACTAGGTGTTCAGTCAGAACACAGTGCAGAAAAAAGGCTGTTGATGTTTTTCCCTTTCAGAACATCCATTCAAAACATGTTGCCGCTAATCTTTTTCTGGACTTGAGCTCAAATCTCTTCTTTCTACTGTTTTAATAGGTTTCTCTTCACCACTGTTTCACTGTTTCGTAGGAGACGGTTTACTATACGAGGGATGAGAAAGTGTCCCATCATCTTTTTGCTGGTGTGACATATTTCTTACTTTCCATTCCTATCCTGCAGCTCCATTGCTTCTGCCAATGTTTGTTTTCTTTCCTTTCACCACATCAGACATGTCCAGCATGTCCACATTTACTCATCCTCTTGATTTGAGAATCAAATAATTTCTCAACTGTCATCTGGGCACTTCTTTATTAGTTTTCTCTATAAAATATTTTTTTACTTTGAGAAAAATTAGCAGAAAATAGAATAGTAATTATCAGAAAAAGTCTGTCTCAGCAAGCTTTTTTTCCCCAAGGGTAGCACAGAGGAAGGTGTTAGATAATGCATGATGAGCAGAGTTTTCCTAGCACATGGCTTGTAAAGCAATATTGGGAAAACTTTGGAAGAAAAGCCCCTTATGAATGCAGTGTTTGTTCTTCAGTTTTGTTTGGAAAAGCTTTTATTTCTAGAAATTTCTGTTATATGCACTTTGAGTGATCAATAGTTAGACCCTGTGCAAATTTGCCCTGTGCAAATTGTTATTTTTACTTGGGTAGATTTAATGTCCTGGTCCACTCGACGGGTTGAGGGGAAGATAATTACTGGGAGAAATAAGGCAATTCTCAGGAAGTTTAGCAAGAAATAATTTTTACTTATGAACTTTGGGTCACTCATGTGGAATAAGACACTTGGCAAAAGGCAAATCAGTAAACTTCACAGCATTCAAACATTCCATGCAAACTTTAGCTCAGCGTAGCTTAAGAGAACAAAGCCTTAGCCAGGCACTAAACACAGTACTTAGTGAATCATTGAGGGGATACTGCTCAGCACAGCTTGTAACTTAAAATATTGTGGAGGAAAGAAGAGAGTAAAAGAGAAGAGTATAGAAAAAAAGAGAAAAATAGATGAGAAAGAGAGGTAGCCACCACCTGTGGATCCAGCATGGTCTCAGCAGCTTTGAACCCAAGGCGTGGGACGCACCACGTGGCACTTGTCTCCTTGTCCTTTTATCCATTCCCCTTGCCCAGGGCCTGTCCCAGTGTGAGTTCATGCTTGTACCTGTGCTTTAGGCAGAGCCAGGAGCTTTGGCATCATCTCAGTGCTTGTAGCAAGGACCACCATTTCAGGGCTCCCATCAGAGCCATGTGATGGAGAAAGGCCATTCCAGTGCAGGTGGCAGTTACCTTCCAAGGCTCAAGGGGCTGCAGGAGGGAGCAGCTGCCACCCCCACCTATGCTGAGCTCGACCTGTTCCCCCCACTGCTTTCCCAGCTGGTGGTTTTGAGCCAGACAACCTTTCCTCTGGTCCCTGGCAGTGAAGCCAGGACTGTCTGGTACACCAGAATTCTGCTGTCTTTCTCTTCACATGGAAGTGCCCTATGTCTGGGGGGTTTTGCTTCATTTTAAAGCATCAGTCTGTGCAAGGATATTTGTTTTTACTTTGATAACTAAAAGTTAGTAAATCTTTTAACACCTCCCTGTGTCTTACTTTTTCACTGAAAAACAACCCAGACTTTTTAATGATTGTTTACAAATGCAAGTGGGGAAAGCATTTTAAGATGTTTTCAAATTACACAAATATGCACAGGATAAAAGAATTGGATAGAAATACAAGGAACACACTGTGGAAATGTCTTACGATTTAGAAAATGACACATTTCAATGCAAAACACAGCAATTTACAATTGTAATTTATTCTGATTGTATTCCACATAGTCTATATTTATTGCTTGCCTAAGGAAATCTTGCTTCTTTCCTTTTGGCCACTATCCTTAACACTACAGAATTTGTATTTGTTATTTTCCCAAAAATCCGTTTAGTTTTGTTGGGTTTTTTGCTCTTATATATGCTTGAAAGGTCTGCACATACATAAAACTGTTCTGCATGTGTCCCTTCGTCCTGCTCAAAGACATTTGTAGGGTTTAGAATTAACCTAGCTCTACTGCTGTTGAATTACATAGAAAGGGTGTTTCTCAGCTAGGAGCAAGGTTATAGATGAATTTTGATGATTGTTTTATCTGTGAATTCTGCACTAAAATCAATGGGCTTGGTTTGGGTTTTTTTTTAATTTGTCCAGCTTTTGCTAACTATCATTTTTTGTGCCTTCCCCCCCCCCGGGAAAATTACTTTTTAGTATGGAATATTTTGTTACATCAGAGGATCTTTTACTGTATGGGCACTCACTGTGATCTGAGAAAGACATGTAGGCAACCAGTTTGGAGTCCTTTTATCTAGAAATAGAGCTAATTCAGTTAAATTATGAATGCATCCCTATAAAGATTTTCAGGGCCATCGTGTAAAGAGGAGAGGAGTCAGGTAGTGTTGGATGTGTGGGAAGATGGAGGTTGGCTAGGTAGTCATACATACTTGTATTAGCATGTTTTCTGTGCTATGAAAAATGGATATTGCACTTTGCTTAAAGGATTAATCTTTATGTGTGTGTGTGTCTTCATGTGGGGTGCAGAGAAGTCAGCATAATGTAAAAGTTGAATAAATCCATCTACAGGGTTAGCAGTGCTGAATGTTTTTTAAAAATAACTAATTGAATAATGTTTTCTGGATTTTCAACAAGTGTCCCTTTACAGATGTAAATAGTGCACTGAGGGAAGTTAGAATAACCTGACAGACAGTATTGATACTACTGAAAAAAATCCACATAAATCTGTAGCTTGTCTCCATGAGTATCCTTGTCCTCATTGCTGTTCAGTTTAATCCTCCAGCTTTCTCACGGATGTGCTTTCTGGAAGTATGTTTTGGTTCTTTAAATTATTAATACCATTAAAATTTATAATTTTCTGCTATTACCTCTAGGAAAATAGAGATTGCAATGTGAAACATAATTGTCTCATTTTGAAATTTGTGTTATGATAGTTGAGCACAACTAGAGCAGATTTAAATATTCCCCAGAGCAATGTGACTAAGTATTACACACTAACTGAAGTTCTTTGTGTGCAGATAAATAAATAGATAAATTAATTCCCCAAATGGCCAATATTTGTGTGCAAATAGACAGTGCCAGAAAACTTTGCCATTAATATGCCACATGAACAGAAATTCAGTGTTTAAAGGAATACCATTTCAGCTTTGAGTTAGGTGGTGAGAACTGCCACTAGCCTGGTTGAAAAGTCAGTCTTGCACTTATGTTTGCCTACCAAAGTATTTTAAGTGCTTCCTGCAATATTGGGAATAGACAAAGTCTTTGCTGTACTAAAGGAAAAATGGAAGCTAAGAATACTTAGATATGAGAATATTTCTTATCCCTGGGTAAAGTGCTCTCCTTCCCCCATCGTTCAAGAAACTCAGTATTTGCAGGCCTTATAGGGCAAACTGCAGTTACAGGTGCCAAGAAATAGAGAGTTGGGCTCTTTAACCTTGCACAAAGCATATTCCTGAAACAAGCAGAACCCACCATCTATTTTAAGTAAGCATTTACTCCATGATGATATAGCAACATTCCAGGATTATGGAAGCCAAAAAGTGGGCCTGTGTTACGGAATTCTGTAAGGAGTGCTTGCTTGGGCCAACCTGCAGATAAACTCTATGTGGAATACAACATTCATACATGGTATGAATGGTAATTAGTATGTGCTGGGTAATGATCCAAGAACGAAGCATACATGAGTGGTAATTATTGTGTGCTGGGTAATGATCCAAGAACGAAGTTGGAAATTAGGGATACGTTTATTTGGAAAAAAAATTCTCTAGGATCAAATTAAATTATTTGCATAGTTGTCAGTTTCACAATATTAAGAAAATTTTCATATCATATACAGAAAGAAAACATATCACTTTTAAACAAATAACTAGATGAATAGATTTTAGTGGTAATTATTGTGTGCTGGGTAATGATCCAAGAACGAAGTTGGAAATTAGGGATACGTTTATTTGGAAAAAAAATTCTCTAGGATCAAATTAAATTATTTGCATAGTTGTCAGTTTCACAATATTAAGAAAATTTTCATATCATATACAGAAAGAAAACATATCACTTTTAAACAAATAACTAGATGAATAGATTTTAATTGTAAGACCAGTGTGAAATGTGTTTTCCCCTTTGACTCCAAGGATTGCTATTCCGATGAATGTAAAAGTACGAACTAGCTTCACATATACTTATTTCTCTTTTTTTGGCTTGTGTTTATCTTGGTTTTTTCCTCCTGTATTTATCACAGTTGGAACACAGGTGACCTTTCAGCATGTGACATTTAAGGTTTCATGTGCTGCTAAGCCAGAACTCTAAGTTTTCTGGAAACAATTCTGCAGGACCTGCCTGTTCCAGGCAAGAGAAAGGGGTGCAGACCCTGTCTGTGGAAGCTGTAGCCTTCATCTCCAGTGCAGGGTAGTGGTGACCTGCTTTCATCTTCAATCAGGCACTTGGCCATGCTTTCCTTCTCCTAGACTTGCTCCAGGTGCCCTGTGAGGCTGCCTGTGATTACCACCTTGTGACTTGACTTGGAAAGGCCCATAGTTTTCTTTAGCTTTTAGAGCACCAGCTCAAAAATGCTGACATAGACATTTTGTTCCCAGCTTTTTCAACAACAGCTTTGTTTTCCCCTCTGCTTTTACATTTCTAAGAAGGAATCCATTTTCTAAAAGGAATGGATTATTTGCTGGTGTGAGCATCCATCAGCTGAAAAAAAATACAGGAGCTTTGTTCCCCTTGGTGTTATCTTCTTACCTGAGGCATTGAAGGATTTAGCTACTGTCAGCTGGCCACATAGATAAAGGTGGTATTTCATGGTCAGATTTAACCCAGTTTAGGTTCTGAATTTCCCCCCAGAGGCTCCCATTTTTCTTTGGCTGTATAGTAACAAGGCTTTTACATTCAGGACTCACTTGGTGCCTATAGCAAGTGTGAAGAACCTGGGTTAATGTGCCTATCGTGACTGATCTCCTTTACTCCCTTACTTCTGGAAGTCTCATGGAGGAAGCAGTTCTGGCCTGCTACAGATAGGCTTAGAAGTCTCAGGTGGAGCATTTTGAGACAGGTTATAAGACATCATAGAAAACCTGTGCATTACTTGGTGAGGACAGAAAATGTCTGTGGTGTGAGCTGAACAGAAGTTTTGGGTGATACATTGGGGTTTTTTTTCTGTTTCCAGCCACTTGGCCTGAGTATGTGTGCTGGTTTGAGCTGAAGTAGAGTTAACTTTCTTCACAGAGGCTAGTATGGGGCTATGTTTGGGTTTTGTGCAGAACACAGGGTTGAAAATGCAGAGATGTTTTTGTTATTGCTGAGCAGAGCTCACACAGAGCCAAGGCCTTTGCTGCTTTCCATCCTGCCACACTGGCAAGGGAGCTGGGGATGCATGGGAGATTGGGAGGAGACACAGCTGGGACAGGTGACCCAAACTGACCCAAGGGATATTCC
>NW_008676410.1:100386-119679 GCF_000695815.1 Acanthisitta chloris
TTTTGCTTTCTCTATTAAAGTGTCTTTATCTCAACCCATGAGTTTTTGTAGCTTTTACCCTTCTGATTTGCTCCCCCATCCCCTTGGTGGGGCAATGTGTGAGCAGCTGTGTGGTTCTTGGCTGCTGCTGGGGTTAAACCACAACAGTGTGCCTGCCAAGGGATGCAGC
Source organism: Acanthisitta chloris (assembly GCF_000695815.1). NCBI lineage: Eukaryota > Metazoa > Chordata > Aves > Passeriformes > Acanthisittidae > Acanthisitta > Acanthisitta chloris. Next base: position 100,556 of record NW_008676410.1, read on the forward strand.
CTAGGAGGTTATGAGTTAAAGCTATGCCATAAAATTGTCTCTCCCTCAGACTGAAGCTTAGACATGGTGTGTGGTTTTAACACCCCTCAGCCCCACAGAAGAGAAATCCAAGGCAACAGCCTGGAGGTTTCCATAGAGCTTATGAATCTGCTTCAGTGTCCCCCTGCAAGTCTCAGCATTTTCTATTAAGACTCAAAATCTTTGTCTTCTTTAAGAATACATTTATTTTCTGATTTGCTGTTTGCATGCCACACCAGTTGGCCTGTCATTAATGCAATGAATTTCACCTTCTGCAAAGTTAAAAATTCATGTTCCTAAAAAACAATGGGAAATTGGCAAAGAAGGACTAAATTGAGCCAAAGCCACAGTACTAGTCAACCGTAACAAGTAATTATAATAACCCCACGGTCATTTCACTCACAGCTTGACAGAGAAAATGGCAAGAAAACAAAATATTTTTTTCTTGAATGTTAAATGTCCAGAGCCAGATTCACTTCTCCTCCTGACATATCACAAGGTGTGGGCCCTGTTCACTGTGTAAGTGCAGCAACATGAATAATGTACAGCCCAGCCTGCCCTGCAAGGGATTGAGACAGTCCTGTGTAGGCTGGGTACTGGGCTGGCCCATCTGTCCAGCCAGGGCAGGCCTCTGTGCTGGAGATGGGCTGGTGTGACTTCCAGATGCTGCTGGTGGCCATGGTAAGGAGATGGGATATAAAGCAAGTGCCTGGGGGATGACTGCAGACAGCAGTTCATTGCTTGTCTTTCCTCACAGTCAACTCCTGCCTGGAAAAAAACCCAACATCACAAGCTGCACCTTTGTTATAATTTCAGGATCAACTAAACCTGTGACTTTCAAACTATTTTATCCTGGGGTGAAAAAAGAGGGTTTGGGTTTGTGCCTTTTTTAAAATGCAAAATATGTAAAGCCTGTGGTTGAGTTGGTTTCAGTCACCATAGAGCAGTGGCTGCAGGCTCTGTCCCAGGATGGATTAGGAGGCTGGAGCATGTGAAGGTGTGCAAAAGAGACTTTAGAAAGTTGAAGCCTGGAAAGAAGAGCAGTCTGTCCTTGAGATATCCTTATATCTTTTCCCAAATTATTATGTGTGCAGATACTAGTGTTCCTAAATGTGTCAGACCCTTCCATGAAATTTCTCCTGGTTTTTATTTCCTACTCCAGATAACATCAAAAGGCTTCCTTGAGTCTTTATCAGGATTAGAAATGATCTAGTGTTCTTATGGGAAAAGTGCTTTCTCGTAATGTTCTTCACAGGTGTAAGGACCATATTTCCTAAAGACTGTTACGTCTTCCACTTGTTATTTTGTCCTGAGGATATAGTGAGGTTCTAGTCTATTAAACAAAAATTCCCTCTAGGTAAGTTTGGTTTCAAAGCTCTTGTTTTTTTATTTAGAAACCTACTGAGTCTGTCTTGGTGCTTTCCTATGAGGCACTACATCTGCAGAATTTTAGTATTGCCTAGATAGATGGTACTGTGTCAGGCTGTTTTCTTTCATTTCAGATGGTGTGTGAAAAAACAGCATTGTTGTTATTAAACCCAAATTAAGAACATTTGGCCTAGACTAAGCATGTGCATCTGTAATATTTTTCTCCTACTGTCTTTATAAAAACATTTATCCAATAATGAAAGAAATATGCAAAATGTCTGGACAAATATGTGTTTTTAAAAGACTGTGTCTCCATTCACAGGAAATCACTGATAATGAAATATTAGAGTTGGTACATAGTGCTCTGGGGAGGATGACAGTTATCCGGCAGATTTTCCCTCTCTCAAGGGACAACAATCAGAGATGCATGAGGAACAATCACCGAATATCATCTCTGCTGTGTGATCCACAAGAAGGCTACCTTCAGATGCTTCAGGTCAGTAGCTATACCCAGCAGAAAAGTCCATTTTAGGAATTTGATGTGAGATAGTTTTCTATGTCTATATTACCTCAGAGGAAGAATAAAATGGGTACAGATTAATCAGAAGATGTAAACTTTGGTCAGCTTTTCCACACTTAATTATTTATTTTATTTCCCAGGTCTGGGTGTTTTAGGTGTGATGTTATATCCATGAAGTACCAGCAAGTGATTGTGCTAACTCAGAGCTGATTTTTCATGTTTCATTCTCTTAAGAAACTTTTTCTGTTTGAAAAATATTGTGCCATCATAGTCTTGTGGTATTACTGCTTGCTTATTGTATTTATGCTTATTAGACATCTGTTGTGAAAGAGTTAATCTGTGAGGATAACAGAGCTCTGATAGGTATTGGGTTGTGGAGCATTTCATATTTAGTTAAATGGACTGAATCCAGCTGATGTATTCAATCTGTCCTGTTTCAATAGTCTCAGAAGTCTCTGGCAGCTGATAATTTTCTGAGCATGTGAAATGTGCTACTAGTTCAAGTTCCAGATTTTGGTAACAGATTTGACTCTGGTATAAGCAATATCTTGAGATTTCTTGGCAATTTATCCCAGATGTCAGAATTTCTCTTGCAGTAATTTAAATAGAATTTCGGGTGCTATTTCCAAGGATAGTGCAATGATTTAGAAACATGGGCCTTGGATTTGCGAGGCGACTCCATTCATTTTGGTTTACTTTAGACACAGTTAAAAATCTTGTTTGTATCACTGTTGAAGGTGTTGGATAAAACTATAAACTTTAGTGAGACTGAGAATATAAACTTGATTAAAATCTTTTCATTGCAAATTTAGTCTTAAGTTGAGATGGATTGAGTGAGGACACCATACTTGAGCCTTTGAGTTGGCAAGCATGGGTATTGTGTCTCAGAGGGAGTTAGAAGGTATTGCTTAGGCTATGGGGAGAGAGCTGTTAGCAGTCTGGACTTATGCAGCCTGGTCAGGAAGGTGATGTGGGCTGAGGGGATTCTTCAAGAACTCATGTTCTGGCTTGGAAGAACTTCTGAAGAGCAAAGTGTGAGGCTTATGAAAAACCAGGAGAGATAGGGAGGTTGTCAGGAAGAGATGTGGGTCAAGATTTCCCAAGGAACATGGGTAAGGATGTCCATTTTACTTACTTGTGCCCTACTAAAAAGTTGTAGCTGTAGAGACTGAAGTCCTTTAAGGGAGGGATATTGATGTTTCCTCCTGAAGAGAACCTCTGCTGGCTCAGGTTCTGTCATAGAAGTGGCAAAGTTTGGGAAATGCCAATCACACCCCCTGTAGCTCTGACTGTTGGAGTATTGTTTCTGCACAGGGGAAAGTCTATGCCTGTCTTGGCTCAGAAAGAAAAGACACTTTTGATCTTTGTTAGTAACTCTGAGGTATGCTGTAATGAGAACAAAGGCCTCTCATTTCAGAGGATCAAAGCAATTTCCAGTATGATGAAAAAATTATCTATGCTGCACCAACAAATCATTCATTGGGGAAAAATCTTCCATTACAGCAGGATTTTGAGTACTGCTGCCTATGCTGGCTTATGCATAATCTAATTCAGACACTCATCTGAAGGGCTCTGTCAGACTTCTGTGCTAGTTCTTATTTGCTATGACAGTAACTGGTTTGCTAGCACGAAAAGCCTCATGTCCTATTAGTAAATTTCATTGATAAGGACCCTTTAAAAGGACCCTCTTAAAAATAGTGTAGGTTTCTATCTTCCAGAAATATTATACCACCTTAGAAACTGTCTTCAGAAGAATGGAACAGTCATGTTATGCACTGCCCATTAGTTGCTTCTCTGTGAACCTAGAAACAGGAAAAAGATGTAAAAAGTGCAGAGGTAAAGTGTTCACTTTTTGGAAACTGATTCTATAACTTTTGTGCCCAGTCGCACTGGCATGAAAGATGAAGGGCACATGTAAGAGCTCTCAAATTAGGTGCCCCCAATATATCTTGTATTATCTTTCAGTGTTTACAGATTGAACATAGGATGCTTTTATCATGCCCAGTTGTATCTGAAGTGTTCTGCAGCTGCATTTTTTTTCAGAGGCTTTGCCAAAACATCTTGCATAACACCTTGTGGACGTACACCTCATATTAATTTCTGAGTATGACTGACATGTTTTTAATGGCTCCGTAATTCAGGTACTTACAATTTTCTGTTTCCTTTTTCATGCTTAAAAAATAGTTTTGACCTTTTGCTGTACAGAAGTACATCACTAAATTACCCATTGCCAGAGGCTGCAGTAGCTCCCAGCTCCATGTCAGGCTGCATGAATCCACCAGAGGCAGTGACCGCCTGCCAGCACCGAGTCTTTGTGTTGCTTTGAAGTAGTTTGATTAACACCACAGTTTGGAAATCCCTGGTTCATTCTCCCTTGGGCAGGCTCATATTAGTAATTGTTTGTTGTCAAGGTAACTTGCCAGTTATTGCTGGTTAATTATTTATTTAGTTCCTTTGAAGAAGAATAAGCTAATCGCTGTCAGCCTCTAGCTGTAATATTTTTATAGGGGAGAATTTGAGCATTTTTAACAAGCTAGTAAAGAAACATTTATGTCATGGATTATTAACTTTGTTCTGGCTAAATTAATGAAAAATTTTTGGAACAATTTTGTATCGTATCCTGGAAAGTTGTTTTTTCGGTGGATGATCATCCCAGTTTGGCATTCTGACAAGGCTTTTAAAGATCAGGCTGTTCTGCAAGCTCATCCAAAAACTCATCTGTTCTGAATGTTTTGTGGAAATCCAATCTTATTCTATCAACCCACTTGTCAAAATTTTACTCATGCCCTTATTTCTTGCACGTGTGATATACTCAGCTGGGTTTCTGCTTCAACTGGAGGAAAAGCTTTATAAAGTTTCCAGTCTTGGTCATTTTGTTTGACTTCAGAGGACTGAATTTCTTCCTTTCTTATTCTTCACATATGATTTTTTTGTGTCCGTGTCTCATACCTTTTGTAAATGGAAAAGACAAAGTATAGATTGTGTCCATGTCTCTTACTTTTTGTAAATGGAAAAGACAAAGTATAGAACTTGCTGTCTCCTATATGAGCATCCTGTGGTTTTGACCATCAGTGTTATCAGTATTGCCTCATCTGGAGAGAGAATACTGATGCACTTTAGGATTTGTAGTTAAATCTAGCTAGTCCCTGGATAGCATTTGAATGGTGTATAGTGGTTTAACTGCTATATGTCTCTTACTTTTTGTAAATGGAAAAGACAAAGTATAGAACTTGCTGTCTCCTATATGAGCATCCTGTGGTTTTGACCATCAGTGTTATCAGTATTGCCTCATCTGGAGAGAGAATACTGATGCACTTTAGGATTTGTAGTTAAATCTAGCTAGTCCCTGGATAGCATTTGAATGGTGTATAGTGGTTTAACTGCTATTAAACTGTTTAGATTATTTCAGGCATGTTCTTACAGAGTCAGTTTGAAGAAATTTTGCTGCATAACCTGCCTCTTTACAAAATTTTTATGTTTAGCATTAGTTTTAACACCTCTTTACAAACTTGATTTTTGATGAACTTTTTTTTCTTTCCTCAAGTTATTCATAATGCATTCATAAACTCAAAAATAGGGGGTTTTTTTCTGTTTGTGTTTTTGAAGAAAGATTTTTCTTTAGAAGTGTAATTCCCATCAGTTTGGTTTTTTCCCCATGTTTACCATTTATGCAGTTAATGAGTTCAATATATATGAGATTCTAAATATATTCAAACATATTGCAGGGCCATGGTGTATCTGAAATAATTCAGCATGGTCCAAAATATATAGTAAAATAAAAAAGGCAAAAAGAAACCCCCAGTATATTGTGTCACAAAATTAATGAGGTTATTCCTGAAAGACTTGAGAGTCCAACCTCTCTACTGAAGAACTATTCCAGGCATTGCTTTGACATATTTGAAGAGAAGATGTTGAGAAGTGTGGGAGGATATTCATTGAAAGAACTAATCTTCTTAATGTGTAAAAATTTCATTCTTCAAAGGTGTGTCCATCAGATATCTTTGTAGGCATCTCTTAGCAGCTGCTCCTGCAGAGCTGTTTTTGTTTCTGAGCTATCTTCTTTTCAGGAGTCACTGTAAGTGAAGTTATTTTTTTGAAGATGTGTTTGGCTGCCTAAACTTAAGAGCCTGATCCTGCAGTTTTGTCCAGTTAAATGGCTTTATTCTTATTTGACCTGTTTACTTTGCTGTTATTACACGGCTGTAAAGTGCTACTGGTTGCAGTAAATTAAGCTCTATTAAAGTAGTCACTTTCTCCCATAAAGGATTGATGAGTCACATTTTTATTTTTCTTTCATTACAATCTATATGTGAGTGCCTCCTTATTAAGGTTTAATTTGGATTTTTGGCCAGATGTTCAATCACAGTGAAATTGTTTCTGAGTGCCATATGAAAGAAAAGTATCCTTGAACTGACTTTACTGCCTATTGCACAACATAATCTCTCCCTGAAGCCTGATGGCACATGTTTTATACAAGGTGAGTTACCAAAAGAATTAGTTAAAAAGACCTAAAGCACCATGGGTGTTCTGTGGCTGTGGGGGATTTTGTGAACACTCTGGAGGCTGGAACTCGAGGTATGCTCTGGAGGGAGCTTTTCCTCTCTGCTCAGACTGCCTCTTTTGACTGCTGGATTTCTCTATTTGCATAATTATTTCATTGAATTTTTGTTCAGTGCTCTATCAGGGAGCAGTCAACAGTGGCTAGAAGGAAGGGTCAGTACCTCCATTCTTTCATTTGCTATTGCCTCTGAAACCTAATTTGCAGCCATATTTATTCATAAATGAGGTAGGAAAAAATTATAATCTTATATTCTGTTTTGCAATTCCAACATCACCTCTTGTCTGACTCATAGCTGTGTTCAGTTTTCTTTATCAAATGTCTCATACTAGACTTTCCCTGGACAGTTAGTGTTAGCTGTGCCAAATTCTTGAGATGTTTAGTGAATGAAGCCAATGCCTGCAGCTAACAAACTTGAGCACTACAGGATAATCCAGGCCTTGTACCAGGGAAGAAAGCACTCATAATTACGTTAAATACTCATAATAAATAGCTGAAGGACAGTGAGCACTCAGAGAATAGAAGCTGCAGACAGAAAGTGTTGTGAAGTGTGTAACTCTATAAAAAAAGGAGAAAATTATAAAGGAAAGAAGAAGAGTTGCTTATCAATTAAAAAGAGATTCTGAGAGTTCAGTCTTTCAAAAAAATCTTTGGAAAGCCCACTGTTTGAGATGCTTAAAACTAGAATTGGCAAAGCTGATAATGCACTAAATAATGCACTATTACTGCAGTATATGGTTGGCCCAGAAAGCCAACCAAATCCTGAGCTGCATCAGAAGGAATGTGGCCAGCAGGTTGAAGGAGGTGTCTCCCCTCTACTCTGCTCTTGTGAGACCCCACCTGGAGTACTGCATACAGTCCTGGTGTCCTCAGTGTAAGAAGGACATGGAACTGTTGGAGCAAGTCCAGAGGAGGGCCATGAAGTCGATAAAAGGATTGGAGCACCTTCCCTATGAAGACAGGCTGAGAAACTTGTGGATGTTCAGCCTCAAGAAGAGAGCATAGCATGAGGACCTCATAGCAGCCTTCCAGGATCTGCAAGGGGCCTACAGGGAAACTGGAAAGGGACTCCTTGTTAGGAACTGTAGTGATAGGACAAGTAGTAACAGGTACAAATTAAAAGAGGGGAAATTTAGATTTAGATATTAGGAAGAAGTTTTTTACTGTGAGGGTTGTAAGACACTGGCACAGGTTGCCCAGGGAGGTTGTGGGTGTCTCAGCCCTGGCAATGTTCAAAGCCAGGTTGGATAAAGCCTTGAGCAACCTGGTCTGATGGGAGGTGTCCCTCTTCAAGGCAGGAGGGGTTGGGACTAGATGATCTCTTAGATCCATTCCAACCCTTTAACAGACTATGATACCCTAGTTACATTCCTTACTGTCAGAAGGCTTGAATAAATACACAGTTGAGGCCTGTTTTTCTGTGGTTTTAGAAGAACTTTGTTCATTTTATTTCATTTGTCTCAGTGATAATGAATAAATAGCCCTTTGGAAGTTTGAAACTGACATTTGAGTCTTTAATGAACGTTGTTTTTTTGACTCTGTTTATCTCATGAATGTCAGCCTGCTGGCTGTGATTTTGTTCTCCATGAGCAGAAAAGCATGTATTTATAACATATACACTCATGCAAAGTGGCTGAAAAGGCTTGGTCAGGGCCAGGATAAGGGCAAGCAGCCCACACTCTCACCAAGGCAGCCCGAGGGAGCAGTGTTAACCAGGACATGGTGAGAATTTGTGTAGCCATTCATGTGCTAGGGAATGCAAGGAAGACATCTCCTTGAAAGAGGAGCATCCACTGGCTGAGTAGAGGGACTTGAAGTTCACATAACTCAGTACCTGGGCAGTTCTGAGACCATCTGCACAGGTCAAGGGCACTCATCCTACCTGACACTCAGTGCAGAAGGGTGGGCACTCACCTGAGGGCTGCACCTCTGGCTGGAGGGTTGCTCAGTGCAGAAGGGTGGGCACTCATCTGAGGGCTGCACCTCTGGCTGGAGGGTCTACATTGTCTACCCCAGTGGTGGCCAGTGCCTCCACCCAGAGGGAGTTGCTGAAGGGAGAGGCTGCAGCACAGACCTCCAGCTTCAGGAAGTGTCTGGACCTATCTCCTGGGGTGGGGACCTTTTGTACCTGCCTGCAAAAGGTGTGCCCAGGCAGAGGACAATGTCTTGGTAAGCACAGCGTAAGTAAACCATTGATCTTTGCTGCTCCTAGTAGGATGCATTCTGTCATTAAAGACACAAATGTGTGACTGTGTCTGGCAGTACGTGAACTTTGGAAGTTGAAACACAGTTTTAAGTCATGCTGGTGTGTGCATACACAGTCACCATGATATCACTCCCCGGGCAGCAAGTGTTTTTACTGCTGGCAGGCTGCACTTGGTCTGAGCTCCTCTTCCATCTGCTTCATCCTTAGAGCTGACTGCTGTGGCCACTCACAGAGCAATTTTGGCAGCAGCAGGGTACAGATGCCCAACTTGGGAATGAGTTTTTGAAGTGGTGGCATCTCAGTGTCAGCTTGCCTTCCCAAATGGTCTCTTCAGCATTATTCTCTGCTTAGACTCCTGGCTCTGCTGGCCACCTAGAAGTTGGGGTCAGTCTTTGTGGCTTGCTGACCTTCCCAGAAGAGCACTTGTCTGTGATTAGTCCTTCTGAAGGAGATAGAAGTTATCTTCATATATAACTTTGAAAATAAAATCACTCTGGAAAGTCTCATTAAATTCACATAGAAACCTCTATGAAATGACTCTTAATAATGTGATAGATTTCCATTCCTGTTGAAAACTTCTTCTCTGCTCTACTAGTGTATGGTGGATTTATTTCTTCATTGCAAAGGAGAGTTTCATAAAGTCTGGAATAATTTCCAGAAGATAAACCAGAACATGCCTAGAATTACTCATGTACAGGGCATACTCTAATGTATTGGTGAAGCAGTCACCAACATTCTTATAGCAGATAGGTCAAAAAGCATTTCAGTACCTCCAGCTCTCACACTGTCAGCAGTGGAGTGAAAGAACTGAAAATTACTCTCTTCCTCCAAACAGGACAGAAATTAAACACTTTGTTCTAGTCTAGGAATTTTTATTCTTTGAAGGGGAATCTCTTCAGACAGATCAATGTCCTTCCCTCCTCTGTTCCCTTGTGAATATACAAATAGGGGAAATAGTAAATGTTTTGGAGCCTTGAAAACCCTAAATAGCCAAGTACATTGCCTTAATTTTCTTCTTTCTTACTTTGCTACCAATTCTGAATGCTACCTGAAGGCTCATTTTTAAATGTACTATTTTCTCATGCCTCTGACAGTACTAGTGGAATTAGTGTATAGCTGATCCCTTGGATATCTCACAGATTCCCTTTCAGTGGTCATGTCTGTACTCACAGGGAGTTTGATAGATCACTGAAATTAAAATATGTGTGCAGTTGCAGTAACAAGTGTATATAGGTTATGTCTGCTGAATCCTTTTTCTTTGCACAGCATCACTATTCTGGAGGTTATAGAAAACTCTTATGTGTTGCAAATATGATCTAGCACATATGCAGAGATTTTGCTGTATTAAAATACAATAAAGGAAATTATTATAGCACCGGATTTACTGTGAGATCAGGCCCGAATTTCTGTGTCTTAAGTAACTTTTTTTTCTACAAGGGAATATATACAAAGTAATGAATTCAAGTAGAAAGTGAGTATTATTTTGAGAACAGGAGCATAATTGAGGCATTTAAGTATTCTTATCTTTTTAATCTCAGAAATTAATATGAAAAACATACATAAAATATATAGTAATTTGATAATATATCTTACTGTAGGTATTGAAGGAATCAACTGATCAGCTACACTCATACAACACTGCTCAGGCATCAGATTGGACCTGATTGAGGAATTCTCTTTAGCATAAAGCTAGTTCCCATCTGGGATTAGTCAAAGGCACTCAGTTTATACTGCTGTGGATGGTCAGGAGCTGGGCTTTGCTCTGCCCACTGTGAAAGATCAAAAGGACATTATTTGCTAAGTTACTATGATTTTTTTTGTTGTTCTTGATTACTTTTTCCACTTCAAAGCAACTGTTGACCTAGAGGACTATGGAAGAAATACTGTTGTGTGAACATCCTGTCTTATTTTAAATAAAGACATTTGTCTACACGCTGAGTTTTAGTCTGCAAAACCAGATGCCTTGACTCAAGCTTTATAAGTTTTAAAGGGTTCTGCCCTTAATAGAGTGGAGCTCTATATTTAGTGTTCATTTATGGCTTAACTAGCAGAACTGAACAAATAAAAAATTTTATAAAGAGAATTAGTTTTCTTGATATTACAGATCCAACAGTTTTGACATTATGTTTTTCCAAGATTGCATATTTTGTGTTCTAAATAAGAAATGTTGATTGTGTGAATAGGATTCAACTTACTGTTCTGTAGGGTATTGACTCCAGTGAGTAAAGAGTAAAATGAAGATATGTATGCATGTCATTTTTACTGGAGTAAATAGAGTATGTTTATATGAAGAAATTAATTTTGCTTGTTAAAAAGTATCATATACTCATGTTTGGATGAGGCTTTCAGTAGAAGAGAACTGGAGTGGCAAAATACCAGTTGATAAGTGTGTACAACAGGACGTGCAGAATATTCTTTCCATGGCAAAATATAACTTGCTGTATTCTCTGCAACATTTTCTTCTGTCTTGGTGCATATCTCCAGATGTATGATAGAAGAACATAAGTAGTGGAAGACTCCTCTTGTGCAAACTCTTTCTTGCTGTCACTCAGTTTATGTAGGTTCAAAAGAAATTAATGGAACAACAGTGATACAAGGTCCATTGTAGGTCTGACTGAACTGTGATGATTAGGTTGGTAAACACAAGATTGTTTTGTTTTTGCTGTGCAGGACAAGGTAATTTGAGTTGGATGGTGGATCTCAAGTCATTTAAGTTGAGATCCTCAATGCAGTTCTTCCAAGTTCTCAGACCATTAGACATGCAGAACTGTGGTGTCTTCTCCCAGCTCATAAAAAGTAGAAAGAGAAAGAAAACAGTGAACCCAATTACGTCTTATATTTTGCCTTAAAGCTCTCTGCTAGCAAACCAAGCAAACTGGTTTTGGGAATGAGGCTACAGTTATCCAGAACTGCAAAAGATCAGTGCCAAACAGACAAAATACAGAGCATTTCTGATTTGTGGTGATTCCAAGGCAAGAGACAAGGAATTGTAAGTTAAAAGTGATGGTGTAAAATCAAATTCAGTGGGGAGCAAAGAGGATCATGATGGCACATAAAAAATGGTATTTTTCCTTATGCACATAAAGCCTGTTTCTAAGTAAGTGGATTTTGTAGTGTGTGGTTTGTGGTGGTGTATCTTGTGGGATCTGAGGTTTGTTTTGATTTTTTTCTGTGAAGAGTAGTTTAACCTAGAAGAGGAAAAGTGCCCTGTTGAATAATAAGGATCCGCTTGGTTGCTTTATTTGAAAGTTGTTTGGAAAATATCTGCTCAATGCAATTGAGCAGAAGCAGCTTGGTTGCTGAGGCTCCTATTAACTCTTTAATTACTTACTTTTCTTAAAAAGAAAGGAAATCTGGAAAGTAGCTACTTTGGAAACTATTTTAAAAGGGAAAGAATTAACTGGGTCAAATAGCACATATAGGCAATGTGGACTGCTTGTTCAGCAAGGCTGGAAAGAAAAGAAGGGGGGAAAACTGGCAATACCAGATAGGAGAGATTCTCACTGATAGTATCTCAGGTTTTGCATTATTTTCACATTAAGATCCTTTATGATGTTTAGTCATTTAAATAAGTAGGTATGTTCAACCTTTTTTTTTTTTCTGTATTTTCTTTGCGTTTTGATTCTTTCAAAATTGATTTTTATTTTTACATCTTTTGTTCAGATTTACTTATATTAGAAGATTTTTCAAAGTGCCTAAGTTCTCAATGAACATCAAACCTCAGATTGTGGAACATGAAACATTTTGTTTCTGAAGATTAGCATCTTAGAGTTAGCAGAAGATTACTTGGAGCCAGTGATGCAACAGTAATTTATGTTTAAGCTTTCATAGAGTGACACTTTTGTTGGGACACTTAGAGAGTGACATTTTTATAGGAAGTATACAGCTGCATTAACTTCCACATGTAATCCATTCCTGGTCTCTAGGCATCACTTTATAAGGTGAATTAGAAAAATCCAGGAGATAAATGGCAAATTCATGGATCACCATGATTAAAGACTTCAGCTAGGAGAATTTCTTTTTAATAATAATGAAAAGGCTGTATCTGGCAAATTATGTGAACTGGAGATTTGAGCTTATTAAAGAGTAACTCAAATCCCCTGGGCCTAAGTTTAAAGAAGAGTGCATGTGAACTCTGGAAACAGGTGGAGAGTATCTAATTATTTTTTTTAAGTCACTTCCCTTAGCCAACTTCCACTGCTAAAGTTTTACCACTGTGGTGGATACCAGTGCATGTCAAACATCTGATCTTGTGTTTCCAGTCATGTTTTGGTTTGAAAAATGAAGTACATAGTTCAGCATTACTTGGGCAGTGTTCTGTTCTTACTGGAGCCTGTGTCATCAATTATTGTTCTCTTTATCTCTCATGTAAATTGAAGGATAAGGAAGCTAAAATCAATAGCTTCAGAGAAAGAAAGTAGCATAGTAACCAGTCTCTTGTATATTTGGTGGAGAGAGATGATAAGACCAAAAAAATACTGTCATTTCTCCTCCCTCTGTTCTGAACAGTTGCATTAGTATTAGATTTTGTTGTGGCAGAAATTATCAAAGAGATTGCTCAAATGAATAAAAAACCAAGAATAAAACCCCAAGAACTTCATTCTATCTATCCCTGACAAAGTGGCAGTCCTTGTCTTTCATTGATAGATAGCTGTACTCCTCCTGTAGCTTGAGTTTATATGTGAAGTGTGATATTTTACATCTTTGCTGCACTGCATTGCAGTGGTGTAGGTAATGCCCAGGCAATGCAAGTGTGCCAGAAACCCTGGGCCAGAAGGACTGAGGAATGCTGGTATTTGTCTCAAATGCCTCAAATATATCCAGCTTTTTGTTTTGACTTGCATCTTCTTTCGTTCTGTTTGTTTGCTGGGTTTTACAGTTTCTTTCAAAGATGCCCAGAAAAACAAAGAGCCTCATTCTTATTATTGTTTGCAGGTTTCCAACCTGTACCTGTATGACAGTGTGCTCATGCTGGCCAATGCTTTCCACAGAAAACTGGAGGACAGGAAATGGCACAGCATGGCAAGTCTGAACTGCATGAGGAAATCCACCAAACCTTGGAATGGAGGGAGATCCATGTTAGAGACTATTAAGAAGGTGAGAAAAGACAAACCACAGCTGTGTGAGCAATTGACAGAGCTGCTTCTTTTCTACTTGAGCATTTGAAGAGGTTTTTAACTTCTATTCAACTTTTCTTTGATTTGTTACAAGCAAGTGATTTACAACTACCAGGAACAATCTACACCTATTAAACAAGTGCATGATTTATGATAGACAAGTTTCACACATTGCAGTGTGTGTTCCACTTCTGTTGTTCTCACAGCTACCTTCTGTGGAGATAGTATGATTAGGAGTAGTTATAGAAATTGATGCATGCTTTTTCTCAAGAGAACAACTTAAGGAGTTCGGAGAGCCAACCAGTGATAAGGTTGAACAGTTATGTTCCATTTACTACACCTCAACTAGTTTTGAAAGTTAGCTGAGCATTGGTAAGTATCAATTTGTGTACTCTAGCCCAGAGCAAAAGGAATCTGATTTAGCTAAGTTGTCACTAACTGTTACACTGTCTTGCACTGTGCTGAATTACTCAAATATGGACAGTACTGTGACTTTGCAGATGTATGGCAACTTCTTGCATGAGAGTTATTTGATCACAAATACTAGTGGAAAAATATTCATTTTTTACTATACTGATTTTAGCAATTATTTAGAAGAAACCATCTGTTTCCCAATATATATTGCTGAAATAATTTTCCTCTAGTAAAATGATGCAGTTTGCTCATTCTAACCAGTCCTAATGATGCCATCTTTAGTTGCTAAATTAATTCAAACATTGGTGTCACTTTAAGCTTCTTTGCTGCAAACCCAAAATCAAACCATGTGATACTTTCACAGAGAGTTTTTAATACTACTTAAAATTTTGGTTTTTTGTCCATGCCTCTCTTGGGATCACAGCAGGCATACTCTTTCTTTTGGAGTGTGAGTTCATGCCTTTGTATTCAACTGCAGAACTGAACCTGCTGCCCTCAGTTACAGTAAAACAACTGTTGTCTTACAGTCCACTAAGGTCCTTCTCTTTTTCTTTGGGGCCTGTTTCTGTGAGCAGTGGTGATCTGATGGCCATGAACAGTGGATGTGTTAGTGTGAAAGTAATTTTCTGTACCAAAAAAAAAAAAAAAAGAGTATTCTTTTGTCTGGTGCTGGGTTTGAGCTGCTGAAGAACATGCAGTTGACACATTAAAGTTCACTGTAAATTTTCAAGACAGATTTGGCATATCTTTAATGCAGTGGAGTGTTTATAAAAGCAAGTTTGTTCTCTTCTAAACTTTCTGAAATTTACTTCCTTAGGGCCATATAACTGGGCTTACTGGTGTCATGGAGTTCAGAGAAGATGGCGCCAACCCCTATGTTCAGTTTGAAATACTGGGCACTAGCTACAGCGAAACATTTGGCAAAGATGTGCGGAGGGTAAAGACATGCTGCTTCTTTCTCTTTTGTTTTCCTCTAAATAATGTGCATTCTGCTTCACAGGAGAAAATTTTATTCTTTGAGAATGAATTAGTGCTACACTGCAGAAGAAATTTACTGTAAGAGAAATATTTTCTAATTTATTACACACTTAAATCTTGAAAACTAGTTTTATATTGGTAGGCAAGAATCCTGCAAGTTGTTTTCACTTGTGCAATAATGATGTAGTACCATAGCAATCCTGTGAAGACTGCACAATTTTGCTCTTGTATTTTATTGTTAATTAAGACATAATTTGTATATAAATATGAAAGATATAATACAACTGGCACTTGTCTTACCAAGGAAACTAGCTGAGAATATAAATTACCTAAATACACAAAGATGTTTCGAGTAGAGCTGCTGCAAGATTTTGAGATAAATAGATAAAAAACCCTAGAGAAGAAAAATTCAAAAATGAATGATGCTGTATCATGAGAAGTAAAGTATGACCTATCAATGGTAACTGGTGGAACAAAGACTGACAGGGTTTGGAAGGCAGCTAGAATGGTTTTGTGGAGTTATTAACATAAATTGTCTTGGGCTGAGTAGGCTGTTATAAACACATTCATGCAGAGGGGATGCTCTAAAAATACCTGAAACTCTCCATTGAACACTGAGGTTCTGATTGAAACCCAAGCTGCAAATAAATTCTAATCTAGTTAACTGGTTGAAATACAGGTCAATAGCTCCTACATTAAAGAGAGCTGAACAAAGAGGATTCCATGAAGAACTGAAACATATGATGTTTTCTATTTTCATCTGACCATTGGTTTCTGTGATTTGTTTTGATTCACCTGAATTACAGAAGTCTAAATGGAAAAACAAGCCAAGAACTTGTGTTTTACATTATCATCTTTATCAGCTAAACCTGAAATTCTTTTAGAGTCTAATTTGGCACAAAGATTCTGGACACAGAGCCAAAGGCATGCAATATCTATTAGAAACTCAACAGAAGGGAGATAAGTATTTGAAATGCATAAAAGTTCCAGGAGATATAATTGAAAATTTTCTGTTGCCAAAAAAATGTCTCTGTAGACTTCAGATTGGATAAACACCTCCTCTATTGTAATGACCAGAACAGGCTGTTTCTCAGTACATTTTCATTTTGAGAAGATTGAAAGTGAGGAAGTCTAAGTTTCAAACACTACCTGAATAATAAAAAATTATCTTATTGTCTTTCTTTTGGAAACAAAAACTGTTGCCTATTCAAAAAAACAAAGCTGTCTTAGTGGGTCTAGGAGTGAATTCTGGTTTACAGACAGAAGTGTGCACCTCACTTTATGCACAAAAAACCAGAAGTATCTTGTGCCAATGTGAGATGTGGTAGACTATCCTACTGTGTTTCCAGCTGCCACTACAGAAAAGCATGAGTGTCCTGTCAATGCTGTGTTATCTCTAGCATATGGATGCCACGAGGCATTTGAGTTTGGTTCCATTTTGTTACAGAATTCCCAAGTGACTTTGAGTAAGTCACATAATTGCTTGATACTTCAATTTACCTTTCAGTAAAATTGGCATGAACAGCACAGGTTTGAGCCTTACAGGCAAATTAGGATGTGTGAGTATACATTATTACTTTTTTTCTAATGTGCATTAAAATATGATAACACAGATACAAAGCTCTCACTTCAGTGTAGCACACTGACCAAATGGACATATAATCCAGAGGTGCAAAGTGGAGGTAGCTAAAATATTGCTCCAAAGGGACCACAAGGCAAAGAAATAGCTAAAATGGCTAACTGGGAAAATTACTAAAATGGCTAACCTGATATACTACTCATGACTTTTGGTCCCTTATGTGCTACTTTGGGATTAGGCGGTTGATATAGGAAGACTTAACACTTTCGTTGTTAAATGCAGAACACTATACAGTTCCCAGAAATGAAAGGGAGTATAATTCTAAATGGGTACAAAGTTAATGGCTAGGGAAAACTACTGTGAGGCTAAAATGAAATTTTGAAAATGATCCTTTTAGTCTAATATATAGAGAGAGTAAAAAGTCAGCAGTATGCTAAAGAAGTCTATAGAAGAACTTGGGAAAGATTATACCTTGTAGAGTAAAATTACCATGGAACTACTGGAATTCAATTATTTAGGCAGCCTGACTTTTTATTGTTGCAGCAAAAACATCTTACAGCTTAGAAGTACTTTTAAAAGCTCAGAAAGTCAAGCTTGTCTCATTTATATTACTTGAGTGAGACACCAATTCTGATTTTTTGTCAGTTGTTTCCATTTCAGTCTTTCCTCAGGTTTAGCTATGGAGGCACATATTTTGGGCAGAATCATAGAATTTTAGGGCTTGGAATGGACCTTAGAGACCATCTAGTCCCAACTGCTCTGCCATGGGCAAGAACCTTTCCCCACTAGATCAGGTTGCTCAAGGCCTCATCCAACCTGGCTTTGAACACTGCCAGGGTTGGGCCATCTACCACTTCCCTGGGCAACCTATTCCACTCTCACAGTAAAAAACATTTTCCTAGTATCTAGCCTAGCTTTCTCTTCCTTCAACTTGAACCTGTTACCCCTTGTCCTGTCACTGCAGTTCCTAACAAAGAGTCCCTCTCCAGCTTCCCTGTAGGTCCCTTCAGATCCTGGAAGACTACTATGAGGTCTCCACACAACCTTTTTTTCTCCAGGCTGAACAGCCCCAACTTACTCAGCCTGTCTTCATAGGGGAGGTGCTCCAGTCCTCTTAGCAACTTTGTGGCCTCCTCTGGACTTGCAGTTCCATGTCCTTCTTATGTTGAGGACACCAGAACTGCACACAGTATTCCAAGTGGGGTCTCGTGAGAGCAGAGGTTGAGAATCACCTCCCTTGACCTGCTGGCCACACTCCTTTTGATGCAGCCCAGGATTCAGAGGGTTCTTTCTGCATGTTTTTTTTTTCCTCTGTATGGAGAGCATCTGTATTTATTCATCCCTATTCAGACCCTACAAAGGATCTGTGACAGTGTGTATGTATACATATACATATATATATAAATAGCATTGAGTGTTGAACCTTAGAGTCCAGACAAAACTTAATGGACTTTTACCACATTTAACATCGCTTAAACAATTTCTTGGGAATCATTTCCACCAGAAAGACCCTAAGAGAGTGTTCAAGATAGTAACTCAAATTTTTCAAGAATTTTCAAAGCTGTTTTGTGGAGGCATGTTGACTATCCAGTTGCCCTGAGAGCTGGTCTTTTTGCAGACAGTTGTTTCTTCCACTAGCTGTGATTGAGTTATGAGTGCAAGTAAATATGTGTATTTGCTTGCTTATACCTTCTCCTTTATTCAACAAGTTAATTAGTATGTCTTCTCCTTTATTACACAAGCCTAACACCATGTAGATTTGGTAAAGGCTGATAGTGGCTTTTGTGTATTCTGTGTGTATTATTTATTTTTCCTTTGTTTGGGTGTACTTGGAAGGGAAACTTCAGAAAATGCTCTAATTTCTTTGGTTTAAACATAAAAGAACAGAACAGGCTGTGTCCCTAAAGGTATAGCACCTTGTTTTACAAAAGGCTCAGGTAATTACCTTCTGTTCACTGTCTGCATATGGAAGCTGAGAAAGCACAGTGTGTTTGTGCTTAAAAAAGAGATTTGTATGGTGATTTATTAGGACATTTGAAAGATTAAGATTCTCAGAGAAACAGAAAAGACTTAAGTGCCTTGTGCTTGATGATTACCAATGTGATTTATGTTCCTGATGTCTATAAGCACCTTTAGAAATAGCAACCAGAGTGTCTGTATATTTTAAAAAAATAATTGGATATTAAGTAACAAGGAAACAGAATAAATAAAAAAGGAAAAAGTGGGAATAAAGCCAATGTCACACTAGTGTTTAAACTTGAATGAAACTGGAGTGAAAGAAAAAATGAAGGAGACACAGGAAGTCTAACTTGGAAAAACAAGAAAAAGTGGTATGAAGTGTTCAGGTGAAGTATATGGAGGAGCAG